>NW_017190698.1:0-11151 GCF_001704415.2 Capra hircus | reverse complement strand
ACGCTTCCCTTCGCGTGGATCAAGGTATCTGTGGCTTTCGCCTCGAGCTTTCCACGAGGTTTTTCCCACGAGCTTTCCACCAGGGCTCTCCCACATGCCACCGAGATGTGAGTCGATCCTCTAGAAAGTCGAGGCAGTGCAGGGAAATCAGGTTTCCCTGGAATGGACTAAGACATCTGGGGGACTCTGGGAATGGTGGCACGACCCTGGAGTTCCTCTCGCCTTTCCTGTGGAGAGCGCCTCGTCTTGAGATGCGACGGGAACGCCGGGAATTCTTTCCCGACCACGCAGGATAAGGATCCCTCCTTTCGAGCTAGAGGCAGAAACGGGGGCTCCTCTGGATGTGGGCAGAACTCTCGTGCTTCCTCTCGAGTGGAGACGGGTATGTCGGGGAACTTCTTGAGTGGCAGCAAGGGTGTGAAGGACCGTTTGCACGTTCCAAAGGTTAGGTGGGATTAGCCTCGATACGCCTCAGTGGAAATGGGCCTCATCTCGCCTGGAGGGGAGAAGCTCCTGGATTTTCTCGAGTTGCAGCAGGTGCTCTCGACTTACGACGGGGACCTCAGGGACCCGCTCTGGTGGCCTCAGGAAAGGCAGGTCCCCATGCGAGTTGCTCGGGGGCCTCTCGGATTCCCCTCACGTCGATGCCGGGGACTAAGATCTTGTGTGGAGTCGGTGCCGGAACCTTAGGATTCCCCTCCAGTGCTGACATGGATCTTGGGGTACTTCTGGAGTCTCCCCAGGGGATTCAGTCCTCGTCTCGAGTGGGGGTCATGCACGTGCGCTTTCCTCCCGAGCTGTAGCAGCAGTGTCACACTTCCCTTCGCGTGGTTCAGGGATCTGTGGCTTTCCCTCGAGGCTTTCCACGAGGCTTTCCCACGAGGCTTTCCCATAGGGCTGTCCACGTGCCACCGTGATGTGAGTCGATCCTCGGCTTGAAAGTCGAGGCAGTGCTGGGAAAACAGGTTTCCCGGAATGGACTGAGACATCTGGGGGACTCTGGGAATGGTGGCACGACCCTGGAATTCTCTCGCCTTTCTGTGGAGAGCGCTCCTCTGAGATGCGACGGGAACGCCGGAATTCTTTCCCGACCACGCAGGGAAAGGATCACTCCTCTCCAGCTAGGAGGCGGAAACGGGCTCCTCTGGATGTGGGCGGGACTCTCTTGCTTCCTCTCGAGTGGAGACGGGTATGTCAGGGAACTTCTTGAGTTGCAGCAAGGGTGTGAATTACCTTTGAAGTTCCAGATGTTAGGTGTGATTAGCTCGAGAAGCCTCTGGGAATGGGCCTCATCTCGCCTGGAGGGGAGTACCTCCTGAATTTTCACGAGTTGTGGCAGGTGCTCTCAATTACGACGGGGAACACAGAGACCCGACTGGTGCCTCAAGAAAGGCCAGTCCCCATGCGGTTGCTCGGGGCCTCTTGTGATTCCCGCCCGTTAATGCCAGGACCTAAGATCTTGGGTGGAGTTGGTGCCGGAACCTGAGGTTTCCTATCCAGTGCTGACATGGATCTTGGTGTACTTCTGGAGTGTCCCTAGGGAGTCAGTCTCGTCTCGAGTGGGGCATGCACGTGCGCTTTCCTCCGAGATGGGCAGCAGTGTCATGCTTCCCGTCAGGTGGATCAAGGAATCAGTGGCTTTTCCTCGAAGCTTTTCCACAAGGCTTTCCACGAGGCTTTTCCATAGGGCTGTCCCAAGTGCCAACGTGGTGTGAGTCGATCCTCGGCTTGAAAGTCGAGGCAGTGAAGGGAATACAGGTTTCCTGGAATGTACTGAGACATCGGGGACTCTCGGATTGGTGGCACGACCCTGGAGTTCCTCTCGCCTTTCCTGTGGAGAGGGCCTCCTCTTGAGACGCTATGGGAACACCGGGAATTCTTTCCCGACTACGCAGGGAAAGGATCCCTCCTCTCGAGCAAAGAGGCGGAAACGGGGTTCTTCTGGATGTGGGCGGGACTCTGGTGCTTCTCTCGAGTGGAGACAGGTGTGTCGGGGAACTTCTTAAGTTGCAGCAAGGGTGTGAAGGACCTTTGGAAATCCAGACTTTAGGTGTGATTAGCCTTGAGACGCCTCAGCGGAAATGGGCCTCATCTCGCTGGAGGGGAGAACCACTGGAATTTCTCGAGTTGTGACAGGTGCTCTCAACTTACGACGGGGACCTGAGGGACCGCTCTGGTGGCCTCAGGAAAGGCCAGTCCCATGCGAGTTTCTCGGGGCCTCTCGGGATTCCCTCACGTCGATGCCGGGCCTAAGACCTTGTGTGGAGTCGTGCCGAACCTTAGAATTCCCTCCAGTGCTGACATGGATCTTGGGGTACTCCTGGAGTCTCCCCAGGGGAGTCAGTCCTCGTCTCGAGTGGGGCATGCACGTGCGCTTTCCTCCCGAGCTGTAGCAGCAGTGTCACGCTTCCGTGGCGGGGATCAAGGGATCTGTGGCTTTCCCTCGCGGCTTTCCCACAAGGTTTTCCCAAGAGGCTTTCCCACAGGGCTGTCCAAGTGCCACCGTGGTGTGAGTCGATCTTCAGCTTGAAAGTCGAGGCAGTGCAGGGAAAACAGGTTTCCCTGGAATGGACTGAGACATCTGGGGATCTGGGAATGGTGGCACGACCCTGGAGTTCTCTCGCCTTTCCTGTGGAGAGCGCCTCCACTGGAGATGCGACGGGAACGCCGGGAATTCTTTCCCGACCATGCAGGAAAGGATCCTCCTCTCGAGCTAGGAGGCGAAAACGGGGCTCCTCTGGATGTGTTCAGGACTCTTGTGCTTCCTCTTGAGTGGAGACGGGTATGTCGGGGAACTTGCTGAGTTCCAACAATGGTGTGAAGGACTCTTTGTAGGTTCCAGAGTTTAGGTGTGATAAGCCTCGAGACGCCTCAGCAGAATTGGGCTTCATCTCCGCCTGGAGGGGAGAACCTCCTGGATTTTCTCGTGTTGGGGGCAGCTCTTCTCGACTTACGACGGGGGACCTCAGGGACCCGCTCTGGTGGCCTCAGGAAAGGCCAGTCCCCATGCGAGTAATACGGGGTCCTCTAGGTCCTCCTCTACCGTCGATGCCGGGGCCTAAGACCTTGTGTGGAGTCGGTGCCGGAACCTGAGGATTCCTCTCCAGTGCTGACATGGATCTTGGGTACTTCTGGAGTCTCCCCAGGGGAGTCAGTCTTCGTCTTGTGTGGGGACATGCACGTGCGCTTTCCTCTTGAGCTGTAGCAGCAGTGTCACGCTTCCCTTCGCGGGGATCAAGGGATCTGTGTCTTTCCCTCGAGGCTTTCCCACCAGGCTTTCCCACGAGGCTTTCCCACAGGGCTGTCCCACGTGCCACCATTGTGTGAGTCGATCCTCGGCTTGAAAGTAGAGGCAGTGCAGGGAAAAAAGTTTTTCCTGGAATGGACTGAGACATCTGGGGGACTCTGGGAATGGTGGCCCGACCCTGGAGTTCCTCTCGCCTTTCCTGTGGAGAGCGCCTCCTCTTGAAATGCGACAGGCAACGCCGGGGATTCTTTCCCGAACACAGTGAAAGGATCCCTCCTCTCGAGATAGGATGTGGAAACGGGGCTCCTCTGGATGTGGGCAGAACTCTCGTGCTTCCTCTCGAGTGGAGACGGGTATGTCGGGGAACTTCTTGAGTTGCAGCAAGGGTGTGAAAGACCCTTTCGAAGTTCCAGAGTTTAGGTGTGATTAGCCTCGAGATGCCTCAGAGGAAATGGGCCTCATTTAGCCTGGAGGGGAGAACCTCCTGGATTTTCTCGAGTTGCAGCAGGTGCTCTCGACTTACGACGGGGACCTCAGGGACCCGCTCTGGTGGCCTCAGGAAAGGCCTGTCCCCATGCGAGTTGCTCGGGGACCTCACGGGATTCCTCTCCCGTCTATGCTGGGGCCTTAGATCTTGTGTGGAGTCGGTGCCGGAACCTGAGCATTCCTCTCCAGTGCTGACATGGATCTTCGGGTACTTCTGCAGTCTCCCCAGTGGAGTCAGTCCTCGTCTCCAGCGGGGGCGTGCACGTACCCTTTCCTCCCGATCTGAAGCGCGGTGTCGCGCTTCCCTTCGCGTGGATCAAGGGATCTGTGGCTTTCCCTCGAGGCTTTACCACGAGGCTTTTCCTACGAGGCTTTCCCACGAGGCTTTCCCACAGGGCTGTTCCACGTGCCACCGTGGTGTGAGTCCGATCCTCGGCTTGAAAGTCGAGGCAGTGCAGGGAAAACAGGTTTCCCTGGAATGGACTGAGACATCTGGGGGACTCTGGGAATGTGGCACGACCCTGGAGTTCCTCTCGCCTTTCCTGTGGAGAGCGCCTCCTCTTGAGATGCGACGGGAACGCCGGGAATTCTTTCCCGAACACGCAGGGAAAGGATCCCTCCTCTCAGGCTAGGAGGCAGAAACGGGGCTCCTCTGGATGTGGGCGGAGAATCTCGTGCTTCCGCTCAAGTGGAGACGGGTATGTCGGGGATCTTCTTGAGTTGCAGCAAGGGTGTGAAGGACCCTTTGGAAGTTCCAGATGTTAGAATTGATTAGCCTCGAGACGCCTCAGCGGAAATGGGCCTCATCTCGCCTGGAGCGAGAATCTCCTGTATTTTCTAGAGTTGCGGCAGGTGCTCTCAACTTACGACGGGGACCTCAAGGACACGCTCTAGTGGCCTCAGAATAGGCCAGTCCCCATGCGCAGTTGCTCGGGGGCCTCTCGGGATTCCTCTCCCGTCGATGCCTGGGCCTAAGATCTTGTGTGGAGTCGGTGCCGGAACCTGAGGATTCCTCTCCAGTGCTGACATGGATCTTGGGGTACTTCTGGAGTCTCCCCAGGGGAGTCAGTCCTCGTCTCGAGTGGGGCATGCACATGCGCTTTCCTCCCGAGCTGTAGCAGCAGTGTCACGCTTCCCTTCGCGTGGATCAAGGGATCTATGGCTTTCCAAGGAGGCTTTCCCACGAGGTTTTTCCCATGAGGCTTTACCACAGTGCCTGTTCCACGTGCCACCGTGGTGTGAGTCGATCCTCGTCTTGAAAGTCAAGGCAGTGCTGGGAAAACAGGTTTTCCTGGAATGGACTGAGACAGCTGGGGGACTCTGGGAATGGTGGCACGACCCTGGAGTTCCTCTCGTCTTTCCTGTGGAGAGCGAGTCCTCTTGAGATGCGACGGAAATGCCGGGAATTTTTTCCCGACCACGCAGGGAAAGGATCCCTCCTCTTGAGCTATGAGACGGAAACGGGGCTCTTCTGGATGTGGCGGACTCTCGTGCTTCCTCTCAAGTGGAGACGGGTATGTCGGGGAACTTCTTGAATTGCAGCAAGGGTGTGAAGAACCCTTTGGAAGTTCCAGATGTTAGAATTGATTAGCCTCGAGACGCCTCAGCGGAAATGGGCCTCATCTCGCCTGGAGGGGAGAAACCTCCTGTATTTTCTCGAGTTGCGGCAGATGCTCTCAACTTACGACGGGGACCTCAGGGACCTGCTCTAGTGGCCTCAGGAAAGGCCAGTCCCCATGTGAGTTGCTCAGGGGCCTCTGGGAATTCCTCTCCCGTCGATGCCTGGGCCTAAGATCTTGTGTGGAGTCGGTGCCGGAACATGAGGATTCCTCTCCAGTGCTGACATGGACCTTGGGGTACTTCTGGTGTCTCCCCAGGGGAGTCAGTCCTCGTCTCGATTGGGGGCATGCACGTGCGCTTTCCTCCCGAGCTGTAGCAGCAGTGTCACGCTTCCCTTCGCGTGGATCAAGGGATCTGTGGCTTTCCCTCGAGGCTTTCCCACGAGGCTTTCCCACGAGGCTTTCCCACAGGGCTGTCCCACGTGCCACCGTGGTGTGAGTCGATCCTCGGCTTGAAAGTCGAGGCCGTGCAGGGAAAACAGGTTTACCTGGAATGGACGGAGACATCTAGTTGACTCTGGGAATGGTGGCACGACCCTGGAGTTACTCTCGCCTTTCCTGTGGAGAGCGCCTCCTCTTGAAATGCGATGGGAACGCCGGGAATTCTTTCCCGACCACGCAGGGAAAGGATCCCTCCTCTCGAGCTAGGAGGCGGAAACGGGGCTCGTCTGGATGTCAGCGGGACTCTCGTGCTTCCACTCAAGTGGAGACGGGTATGTCGGGGAACTTCTTGAGTTGCAGCCAGGGTGTGAAGGACCCTTTGGAAGTTCCAGAGGTTAGGTGTGATTAGCCTCGAGAACTCCTCAGCGGAAATGGGCCCCATGTCGCCTGGATGGAAGAACCTCCTGTGTTTCTCGAGTTGCGGCAGGTGCTCTTGACTTATGCCTGGCACCTAAGGGACCTGCTCTGGTGGCCTCAGGAAAGGCCAGTCCCCTTGGGATTTGTTCAGAGGCCTCTCGGGATTCCTCTCCCGTCGATTCCGGGGCCTAAAACCTTGTGTGGAATCGGTGCCTGAACCTGAGGATTCCTCTCCAGTGCTGACATGGATCTTGGGTTACTTCTGGAGTCTCCCCAGGGGAGTCAGTCCTCGTCTCGTGTGGGGGCATGCAGTTGCGCTTTCCTTCAGAGCTGTAGCAGCAGTGTCACGCTTCCCTTCGCGTGGATCAAGGAATCTGTGGCTTTCCCTCGAGGTTTTCCCACGAGGCTTTCCCACGAGGCTTTCCCACGAGGCTTTCCCACGAGGCTTTCCCGCAGGGCTGACCCACGTGTCACCGTCGTGTGAGTCGATCCTCGGCTTGAAAGTCGAGGCAGTGCAGGGAAAACAGGTTTCCCTGGAATGGACTGAGACATCTGGGGGACTCTGGGAATGGTGGCACGACCTGGAGTTCCTCTCGCCTTTCCTGTGGAGATCGCCTCCTCTTGAGATGCGAGGGGAATGCCGGGAATTCTTTCCCGACCACGCAGTGAAAGGATCCCTCCTCTCGAGCCATGAGGCGGAAACGAGGTTCCTCTGGATGTGGTGGGACTCTCGTGCTTCCTCTCGGACTGGAGACGGGGTATTTCGGGGAAATTCTTGAGTTGCAGCAAGGGTTTGAAGGACTCCTTGGAAGTTCCATAGGTTAGGTGTGATTAGCCTCGAGACGCCTCAGGGGAAATTGGCCTCATCTCGCCTGGAAGGGGAGAACCTCCTGGATTTTCTCGAGTTGCTGCAGGTGCTCTCGACTTACGACGGGGACCTCAGGGACCCTCTCTGGTGGCCTCAGGAAAGGCCAGTCCCCATGCGAGTTGCACGGCGGCATTTCGGGATTCCTCTCCCGTCGATGCCCGGGCCTAAGACCTTTGCTTGGAGTCGGTGCTGGAACCTGAGGATTCCTCTCCAGTGCTGACATGGATCTTGGGGTACTTCTGGAGTCTCCCCAGGGGAGTCATTCCTCGTCTCGAGTGGGGCATGCACGTGCGCTTTCCTCCCGAGCTGTAGCAGCAGTGTCACGCTCCCCTTCACGTGGATCAAGGGATCTGTGGCTTTCCCTCGAGGCTTTCCCATGAGACTTTCCCACGAGGCTTTCCCACAGGGCTGTCCCACGTGCCACCGTCGTGTGAGACGATCCTCGGCTTGAAAGTCGAGGCAGTGCAGGGAAAACAGGTTTCCCTGGAATGGCCTGAGACATCTGGGGGACTCTGGGAATGGTGGAACGACCCTGGAGTTCCTCACGCCTTTCCTGTGTAAAGCGTCCCCTCTTGGAGATGCGACGGGAATGCCGAGAATTCTTTCCCGACCTCGGAGGGAAAGGATCCCTCCTCTCGAGCTATGACGCGGAAACGGGGCTCCTCTGAATGTGGGCGGGACTCTCGTGCTTCCTCTCGAGTGGAGACGGGTATGTTGGGGATCTTCTTGAGTTGCAGCAAGGGTGTGAAGGACCCTTTGGAAGTTCCAGAGGTTAGGAGTGATTAGCCTTGTGACACCTCAGCGGAAATGGGCCTCATCTCGCCTGGAAGGGAGAACCTCCTGTATTTTCTCAAGTTGCTGCAGGTGCTCTCATCCTACGACAGGGACCTCAAGGATCCGCTCTGGTGGCCTCAGGAAAGGACAGTCCCCATGTGAGTTGCTCGGGGGCCTCTCGGGATTCCTCTCCCGTCGATGCCAGGGCCTAAGACCTTGTGTAGTCGGTGCCGGAACCTGAGGATTCTTTCCAGTGCTGACATGGAACTTGGGTACTTTCTGGAGTCTCCACAGGGGAGTCAGTCCTCGTCTCGAGTAAGGGCATGCACGTGAACTTTCCTCCCGAGCTGTAGCAGCACTGTCAAGCTTCCATTCGCGTGGATCAAAGCATCTGTGGCTTTCTCGAGGCTTTCCCACGAGACTTTCCACAAGGCTTTCCCGCCAGCTTTCCCACAGGGCTGTCCCACGTGCCACCGAGGTGTGAGTCGATCCTCGCTTGAAAGTCGAGGCAGTGCAGGAAAAACAGGTTTCCCTGGAATGGACTGAGACATCTGGAAGACTCTGGGAATGGTGGCACGACCCTGGAGTTCCTCTCTCCTTTCTGTGGAGAGCGCCTCCATTGAGATGCGAAGGGAACGCCGGGAATTCTTTCCGACCACGCAGGGAAAGATCCCTCCTCTCGAGCTATGAGGCGGAAACGGGGCTCCTCTGGATGTGGCGGGACTCTCGTGCTTCCTCTCGAGTGGAGACGGGTACGTCGGGGAACTTCTTGAGTTGCAGCAATGGTGTGAAGGACCTTTGAAAATTCCAGAGGTTAGGTGTAATTAGCCTGGGGACTCCTCAGAGGAAATGGGCCTCATCTCCCCTGGAGGGGAGAACTCCTGCATTTTCTCGAGTTGGTGCAGGTGCTCTCGACTTACGACGGGGACCTCAGGGACCCGCTCTGGTGGCCTCAGGTAAGGCCAGTCCCCATGCGAGTTGCTCGGGGGCCTCTCGGGATTTCTCTCCCGTCGATGCCGGGGTCTAAGACCTTGTGTGGAGTCGGTGCCGGAACCTGAGGATTCCTCTCCAGTGCTGACATAGATCTTGGGGTACTTCTGGAGTCTCCCCAGGGGAGTCAGTCCTCATCTCGAGTGGAGGCATGCACGTGCGCTTTCCTCCCAAGCTGTAGCAGCAGTGTCACGCTTCTCTTTGCATGGATCAAGGGATCTGTGGCTTTCCCTCGAGGATTTCCCTAAGGGCTGTGCCAAGTGCCACCGTGGTGTGAGTGGATCCTCGTCCTGAAAGTCGAGGCAGTGTAGGGAAACAGGTTTCCCTGGAATGGACTGAGACATCTGGGGGACTCTGGGAATGGGTGCACGAATCTGGAGTTCCTCTCGCCTTTCCTGTGGATAGCGCGCCTCCTCTTGAGATGAGTCGGGAACTCCGGGAATACTTGACCGACCACTCAGTGAAAGGATCCCTCCTCTCGAGCTAGGAGGCAGTAACGGGCTACTCTGGATGTGGGCGGACTCTCGTGCTTCCTCTCGAGTGGAGAGGGGTATTTCGGGGAACTTCTTGAGTTGCAGCTAGGGTTTGAAGGCCCGTTTGTTAGTTCCAGACGCTTGTTGATAAGCCTCGAGACGCCTCATCGGATATGGGCCACATCTCGCCTGGAGGGGAGAACCTCCTGGATTTTCTCGAGTTGCAGCAGGAGCTCTCGACTTACGACTTGGACCTCAGAGACCCGCTCTGTTGGCCTCATGAAAGGCCAGTCCCCATGGAAGTTGCTCGGGGCACTCTCCACAGGAAACGCGAGAGGAACTCCAGTGTCGTGCCACCATTCCAAGAGTTCCACAGATGTCTCAGTCCATTCCAGGGAAACCTGTTTTCCTTGCACTGCCTTGACTTTCAAGCCTAGGATCGACTCACACCACGGTGGCACGTGGACAGCCCATGGGAAAGCCTCGTGGGAAAGCCTCGAGGGAAAGCCACAGATTCCTTGATCCACGCGAAGGGAAGCATGACACTGCTAGGGACCCACTCCCCTGGGGAGTCACTCTGGTGGCCTCAGGAAAGGCCAGTCCCCATGCGACTTGCTCGGGGGCCTCTCGGGATTCCTCTCTCGTCGATGCCGGGGCCTAAGATCTTGTTTGGAGTCGGTGCCGGAACCTGAGGATTTCTGTCCAGTGCTGACATGGATCTTGGGGTACTTCTGGAGTCTCGCCAGGGAGTCAGTCCTCGTCCCGAGTGGGGGCATGCACGTGCGCTTTCCTCCAGAGCTGTAGCAGCAGAGTGTCGCTTCCATTCGCCTGGATCAAGGGATCTGTGGCTTTTCAAGGAGGCTTTCCAGAGGCTTTCCCAGGAGGCTTTCCCACGGGCTCCCACAGGGCTGTCCCACGTGCCCACCGTGGTGTGAGTCAATCCTCGGCTTGAAAGTCGAGGCAGTGCAGGGAAAACAGGTTTCCCTGGAATGGACTGAGACATCTGGGGGATTCTGGGAATGTGGCTCGACCCAGGAGTTCCTCTCACATTTCCTGTGGAGAGTGCCTCCTTTTGAGATGCGACGGGAACTCCGGGAAATCTTTCCAGAAAACGCAGGGAAAGGATCCCTCCTCTCAGGCTAGGAGGCGGAAACGGGGCTCCTCTGGATGAATGTGGGACTCTCGTGATTCCTCTCGAGTGGAGACGGGGTATGTCGGGGAACTTCTTGAGTTGCAGCAAGGGTGTGAAGGACCCTTTGGAAGTTCCAGAAGTTAGATGTGATTAGCCTCGAAGACGCCTCAGCGGAAACGGGCCTCATCTGGCCTGGAGAGGGAGAACCTCCTGGATTTTCTCGAGTTGTGGCAGGTGCTCTCGACTTACGACGGGGACCTCAGCGACCGGCTCTGGTGGTCTCAGGAAAGGCCAGTCCCATGCGAGTTTTTCGGGGGCCTTTCGGATTCCTCTCCAGTCGATGCCGGGGCCTAAGACCTTTTGTGGAGTCGGTTGCCGGCACCTGAGGATTCCTCTCCAGTGCTGACATGGATTTGGGGTTCTTCTGGAGTCTCCCCAGGGGAGTCAGTCCTCGTCTCGAATGGGGGGGCATGCACGTGGGATTTCCTCTCGAGCTGTAGCAGCAGTGTCACGCTTCCCTTCACGTGGATCAAGGGATCTGTGGCTTTCACTCGAGGCTTGCCCAGGAGGTTTTTCCCACAGGGCTGTCCACGTGCCACCGTGGTGTGAGTCGATCCTCGGCTTGAAAGTCGAGGCAGTGCAGGGAAAACAGGTTTCCCTGGAATGGACTGAGACATCTGGGGGACTCTGGGAATGGTGGCAGCAACGACGCTGAAGTTCGCTCTCGCCTTTCTGTGGAGAGCGCCTCCTCATTGAGATGCGAC
>NW_017190697.1:0-11151 GCF_001704415.2 Capra hircus | reverse complement strand
GCTGCTACAGCTCGGAGGAAAGCGAACGTGCATGCCCCACTCGAGACGAGGACTGACTCCCCTGGGGAGAATCCAGAAGTACCCCAAGATCCATGTCAGCACTGGGGAGGAATCCTCAGGTTCCGGCACCGACTCCACACAAGATCTTAGGCCCCGGCATCGACGGGAGAGGAATCCCGAGAGGCCCCCGAGCAACTCGCATGGGGACTGGCCTTTCCTGAGGCCACCAGAGCGGGTCCCTGAGGTCCCCGTCGTAAGTCGAGAGCACCTGCCGCAACTCGAGAAAATCCAGGAGGTTCTCCCCTCCAGTCGAGATGAGGCCCATTTCCGCTGAGGCGTCTCGAGGCTAATCACACCTAACCTCTGGAACTTCCGAAAGGGTCCTTCACACCCTTGCTGCAACTCAAGAAGTTCCCCGACATACCCGTCTCCACTCGAGAGGAAGCACGAGAGTCCCGCCCACATCCAGAGGAGCCCTGGTTTCCGCCTCCTAGCTCGAGAGGAGGGATCCTTTCCCTGCGTGGTCGGAAAGAATTCCCGGCGTTCCCGTCGCATCTCAAGAGGAGGCGCTCTCCACAGGAAAGGCGAGAGGAACTCCAGGGTCGTGCCACCATTCCCAGAGTCCCCAGATGTCTCAGTCCATTCCAGGGAAACCTGTTTTCCCTGCACTGTTTCGACTTTCAAGCCGAGGATCGACTCACACCACGGTGGCACGAGGGACTGCCCTGTGGGAAAGCCTCGTGGGAAAGCCTCGTGGGAAAGCTCGAGGGAAAGCCACAGATCCCTTGATCCACGCGAAGGGAAGCGTGACACTGCTGCTACAGCTCGGGAGGAAATCGCACGTGCATGCCCTCAGTCGAGATGAGGACTGACTCCCCTGGGGAGACTCCAGAAGTACCCCAAGTTCCATGTCAGCACTGGAGAGGAATCCTCAGGTTCCGGCACCCACTCCACACAAGATCTTAGGCCCGGCATCACCGGGAGAGGAATCCCGAGAGGCCCCCGAGCAACTCGCATGGGGACTGGCCTTTCCTGAGGCCTCCAGAGCGGGTCCCTGAGGTCCCTGTCGTAAGTCGAGAGCACCTGCTGCAACTTGAGAAAATGCAGGAGGTTCTCACCTCCAGGCGAGATGAGGCCCATTTCCGCTGAGGCGTCTGGAGGCTAATCACATCTAACATCTGGAACTTCCAAAGGGTCCTTCACACCCTTGCTGCAACTCAAGAAGTTCCCCGACATACCCGTCTCCACTTGAGAGGAAGCACGAGAGTCCCGCCCACATCCAGAGGAGACCCGTTTCCGACTCCTAGCTCGGGAGAAGGGATCCTTTCTCTGCGTGGTGGGGAAAGAATTCCCCGCGTTCCCGTCGCATGTCAAGAGGAGGCGCTCTCCACAGGAGAGGCGAGAGGAACTCCAGGGTCGTGCCACCATTCCCAGCGTCCCCCAGATGTCTCAGTCCATTCCAGGGAAACCTGTTTTCCCTGCACTGCCTCGACTTTGAAGCCGAGGATCCACTCACACCACGGTGGCACGTGGGACAGCCCTGTGGGAAAGCCTCGTGGGAAAGCCTCGTGGGAAAGCCTCGAGGGAAAGCCACAGATCCCTTGATCCACGCGAAGGGTAGCGCGACACTGCTGCTACAGCTAGGGAGGAAAGCGCACGTGCATGCCCCCACTCGAGACGAGGACTGACTCCCCTGGGGAGACTCCAGAAGTACCCCAAGATGCATGTCAGCACTGGAGAGGAATCCTCAGGTTCCGGCACCGACTCCACACAAGGTCTCAGGCCCCGGCATCGACGGGAGAGGAATCCCGAGAGGCCCCCGAGCAACTGGCATGGGGACTGGCCTTTCCTGAGGCCACCAGAGCGGGTCCCTGAGGTCCCCGTCGTAAGTCGAGAGCACCTGCCGCAACTCGAGAAAATCCAGGAGGTTCTCCCCTCCAGGCGAGATGAGGCCCATTTCTGCTGAGGCGTCTCAAGGCTAATCACAGCTAACCTCTGGAACTTCCAAAGGATGCTTCACACCCTTGCTGCAACTCAACACGTTCCTCGACATACCCGTCTCCACTCGAGAGGAAGCACGAGAGTCCCGCCCAAATCCAAAGGAGTCCCGTTTCCGCCTCCTGGGTCGAGAGGAGGGATCCTTTCCCTGTGTGGTCGGGAAAGAATTCCCGGCGTTCCCGTCGCATCTCAAGAGTCTGCGCTCTCCACAGGAAAGGCGAGAGGAACTCCCGGGTCATGCCACCATTCCCAGAGTCCCCCAGATGTCTCAGTCCATTCCAGGGAAACCTGCTTTCCCTTCACTGCCTCGACTTTCAAGCCGAGGATCGACTCACACCACGGTGGCACGTGGGACAGCCCTGTGGGAAAGCCTCGTGGGAAAGCCACAGATCCCTTGATATACGCGATGGGAAGTGTGACACTGCTGCTACAGCTCGGGAGGAAAGCGAACGTGCATGCCCCCACTCGAGACGAGGACTGACTCCCCTGGGGAGAATCCAGAAGTACCCCAAGATCCATGTCAGCACTGGGGAGGAATCCTCAGGTTCCGGCACCGACTCCACACAAGATCTTAGGCCCCGGCATCGAGGGGAGAGGAATCCCGAGAGGCCCCCGAGCAACTCGCATGGGGACTGGCCTTTCCTGAGGCCACCAGAGCGGGTCCCTGAGGTCCCCGTCGTAAGTCGAGAGCACCTGCCGCAACTCGAGAAAATCCAGGAGGTTCTCCCCTCCAGTCGAGATGAGGCCCATTTCCGCTGAGGCGTCTCGAGGCTAATCACACCTAACCTCTGGAACTTCAAAGGGTCCTTCACACCCTTGCTGCAACTCAAGAAGTTCCCCGACATACCCGTCTCCACTCGAGAGGAAGCACGAGAGTCCCGCCCACATCCAGAGGAGCCCTGGTTTCCGCCTCCTAGCTCGAGAGGAGGGATCCTTTCCCTGCGTGGTCGGAAAGAATTCCCGGCGTTCCCGTCGCATCTCAAGATGAGGCGCTCTCCACAGGAAAGGCGAGAGGAACTCCAATGTCGAGCCACATTCCCAGAGTCCCCCAGATGTCTCAGTCCATTCCAGGGAAACCTGTTTTCCCTGCACTGTTTCGACTTTCAAGCCGAGGAACGACTCACAACACGGTGGCACGTGGGACAGCCCTGTGGGAAAGCCTCGTGGGAAAGCCTCGTGGGAAAGCCTCGAGGGAAAGCCACAGATCCCTTGATCCACGCGAAGGAAAGCGTGACACTGCTGCTACAGCTCGGCAGGAAAGCGCACGTGCACGCCCCCACTCGAGACGAGGACTGAGTCCCCTGGGCAGACTCCAGAAGTACCCCAAGATGCATGTCAGCACTGGAGAGGAATCCTCAGGTTCCGGCACCAACTCCACACAAGGTCTCAGGCCCCGGCATCGATGGGAGAGGAATCCCAAGAGGCCCCCGAGCAACTGGCATGGGGACTGGCCTTTCCTGAGGCCACCAGAGCGGGTCCCTGAGGTCCCCGTCGTAAGTCGAGAGCACCTGCCGCAACTCGAGAAAATCCAGGAGGTTCTCCCCTCCAGGCGAGATGAGGCCCATTTCTGCTGAGGCGTCTCAAAGGCTAATCACAGCTAACCTCTGGAACTTCCAAAGGATGCTTCACACCCTTGCTGCAACTCAACACGTTCCTCGACATACCCGTCTCCACTCGAGAGGAAGCACGAGAGTCCCGCCCACATCCAAAGGAGTCCCGTTTCCGCCTCCTGGGTCGAGAGGAGGGATCCTTTCCCTGTGTGGTCGGGAAAGAATTCCCGGCGTTCCCGTCGCATCTCAAGAGGTCTGCGCTCTCCACAGGAAAGGCGAGAGGAACTCCCGGGTCGTGCCACCATTCCCAGAGTCCCCCAGATGTCTCAGTCCATTCCAGGGAAACCTGCTTTCCCTTCACTGCCTCGACTTTCAAGCCGAGGATCGACTCACACCACGGTGGCACGTGGGACAGCCCTGTGGGAAAGCCTCGTGGGAAAGCCACAGATCCCTTGATATACGCGATGGGAAGCGTGACACTGCTGCTACAGCTCGGGCAGGAAAGCGAACGTGCATGCCCCCACTCGAGACGAGGACTGACTCCCCTGGGAGAATCCAGAAGTACCCCAAGATCCATGTCAGCACTGGGGAGGAATCCTCAGGTTCCGGCACCGACTCCACACAAGATCTTAGGCCCCGGCATCGAGGGGAGAGGAATCCCGAGAGGCCCCCGAGCAACTCGCATGGGGACTGGCCTTTCCTGAGGCCACCAGAGCGGGTCCCTGAGGTCCCCGTCGTAAGTCGAGAGCACCTGCCGCAACTCGAGAAAATCCAGGAGGTTCTCCCCTCCAGTCGAGATGAGGCCCATTTCCGCTGAGGCGTCTCGAGGCTAATCACACCTAACCTCTGGAACTTCGAAAGGGTCCTTCACACCCTTGCTGCAACTCAAGAAGTTCCCCGACATACCCGTCTCCACTCGAGAGGAAGCACGAGAGTCCCGCCCACATCCAGAGGAGCCTGGTTTCTGCCTCCTAGCTCGAGAGGAGGGATCCTTTCCCTGCGTGGTCGGAAAGAATTCCCGGCGTTCCCGTCGCATCTCAAGAGGAGGCGCTCTCCACAGGAAAGGCGAGAGGAACTCCAATGTCGAGCCACATTCCCAGAGTCCCCCAGATGTCTCAGTCCATTCCAGGGAAACCTGTTTTCCCTGCACTGTTTCGACTTTCAAGCCGAGGAACGACTCACAACACGGTGGCACGTGGGACAGCCCTGTGGGAAAGCCTCGTGGGAAAGCCTCGAGGGAAAGCCACAGATCCCTTGATCCACGCGAAGGAAAGCGTGACACTGCTGCTACAGCTCCGGGAGGAAAGCGCACGTGCACGCCCCCACTCGAGACGAGGACTGAGTCCCCTGGGGAGACTCCAGAAGTACCCCAAGATGCATGTCAGCACTGGAGAGGAATCCTCAGCTTCCGACACCGACTCCACACATGGTCTTACACCCCGGCATCGACGGGAGAGGAATCCCGAGAGGCCCCTGAGCAACTCTCATGGGGATTGGCCTTTCCTGAGGCCACCAGAGCAGGTCCCTGAGGTCCCCGTCGTAAGTCGAGAGCACCTGCCGCAACTCGAGAAAATCCAGGAGGTTCTCCCCTCCAGGCGAGATGAGGCCCATTTCCGCTGAGGCGTCTCGAGGCTAATCACACCTAACTTCTGGAACTTCCAAAGGGTCCTTCACACCCTTGCTGCAACTCAAGAAGTTCCCCGACATACCCGTCTCCACTCGAGAGGAAGCACGAGAGTCCCGCCCACATCCAGAGGAGCCCCGTTTCCGCCTCCTTGCTCGAGAGACGGGTTCCTTTCGCTGCGTGGTCGGGAAAGAATTCCCGGCGTTCCTGTCGCATCTCAAGAGGAGGCACTCTCCACAGGAAAGGCGAGAGGAACTCCAGGGTCGTGCCACCATTCCCAGAGTCCTCCAGATGTCTCAGTCCATTCCAGGGAAACCTGTTTTCCCTGCACTGTTTCGACTTTCAAGCCGAGGATCGACTCACACCACGGTGGCACGAGGGACTGCTCTGTGGGAAAGCCTCGAGGGAAAGCCTCGCGGAAAAGGCTCGAGGGAAAGCCACAGATCCCTTGATGCACGCGAAGGGAAGCGTGACACTGCTGCTACAGCTCGGGAGGAAATCACACGTGCATGCCCTCAGTCGAGATGAGGACTGACTCCCCTGGGGAGACTCCAGAAGTACCCCAAGTTCCATGTCAGCACTGGAGAGGAATCCTCAGGTTCCGGCACCCACTCACACACAAGATCTCAGGCCCCGGCATAACCGGGAGAGGAATCCCGAGAGGCCCCCGAGCAACTCGCATGGGGACTGGCCTTTCCTGAGGCCTCCAGAGCGGGTCCCTGAGGTCCCTGTCGTAAGTCGAGAGCACCTGCCGCAACTTGAGAAAATGCAGGAGGTTCTCCACTCCAGGCGAGATGAGGCCCATTTCTGCTGAGGCGTCTGGAGGCTAATCACATCTAACATCTGGAACTTCCAAAGGGTCCTTCACACCCTTGCTGCAACTCAAGAAGTTCCCCGACATACCCGTCTCCTCTCGTGAGGAAGCACGAGAGTCCCGCCCACATCCAGAGGAGACCTGTTTCCGCCTCCTAGCTCGAGAGGAGGGATCCTTTCCCTGCGTGGTGGGGAAAGAATTCCCCGCGTTCCCATCGCATCTCAAGAGGAGGCGCTCTCCACAGGAAAGGCGAGAGGAACTCCAGGGTCGTGCCACCATTCCCAGAGTCCCCCAGATGTCTCAGTCCATTCCAGGGAAACCTATTTTTCCCTGCACTGCCTCTACTTTGAAGCCGAGGATCGACTCACACCACGGTGGCACGTGGGACAGCCCTGTGGGAAAGCCTCTTGGGAAAAGCCTCGTGGGAAAGCCTCGAGGGAAAGCCACAGATCCCTTGATGCACGCGAAGGGAAGCGTGACACTGCTGCTACAGCTCGGGAGGAAAGCGCACGTGCATGCCCCACTCGAGGCTAGGACTGACTCCCCTGGGTAGACTCCAGAAGTACCCCAAGATCCATGTCAACACTGGAGAGGAATCCTCAGGTTCCGGCACCGATTCCTCACAAGGTCTTAGGCCCCAGCATCGACGGGAGAGGAATCCCGAGAGGCTCCCGAGCAACTCGCATGTGGACTGGCGTTTCCTGAGGCCACCATAGCGGATCCCTATGGTCCCCGTCGTAAGTCGAGAGCACCTGCCGCAACTCGAGAAAATCCAGGAGGTTCTCCCCACCAGGCGAGATGAGGCCCATTTCCGCTGAGGCGTCTAGAGGCTAATCACATCTAACATCTGGAACTTCCAAAGGGTCCTTCACACCCTTGCTGCAACTCAAGAAGTTCCCCGACATACCCGTCTCCACTCGAGAGAAAGCACGAGAGTCCCGCCCACATCCAGAGGAGCCCCTTTCCGCCTGATAGATCCAGAGGAGGGATCGTTTCCCTGTGTGGTCGTGAAAGAATTCCCGGCGTTCCCGGCGCATCTCAAGAGGAGGCGCTCTCCACAGGAAAGGCAAGAGGAACTCGAGGGTCGTGCCACCATTCCCAGAATCCGCCAGAAATTCCTTGTCGGGAATTTTATTGGCCTTCCGCGTAAACCTAGCTATTCAGCCTTTTTCCTCCAGTTAATCTTCTTACTACTCTATAATTTCTTAATCTCATCTTACATTAATAAATACACAAGACTTTCCACGTCAACGCTGTCCATCCGTCGAATTCCCTGGATCCAGCGGGGCAGGACCCGGCACCTGAGATATCTGGGGGACTCTTGGAATGATGGCACAACACTGGAGTTTCTCTCGCCTTTCCTTTGGAGAGCGCCTCCTCATGAGATGCGACGGGAACACCTGGAATTCTTTCCGGAACATACAGGAAAAAGATACCTGACCGCGAGGTACGAGGCGGAAACGGGGCTCCTCTGGATGTGGGCGGGACTCTCGTGCTTCTTCTCGAGTGGAGTCAGATATGTTGGGGAACTTCTTGAGTTGTAGCAAGGGTGTGAAGGACCCTTTGGAAGTTCCAGGGGTTAGGTGTGATTAGCCTCGAGACACCTGAGTGGAAATGGGTCTCATCTCGCCTGGAGGGGAGAACCTCCTGGATTTTCTCGAGGTGCGGCAGGTGCTCTCGACTTACGACGGGGACCTCAGGGACCCGCTCTGGTGGCATCAGGAAAGGCCAGTCCCCATGCGAGTTGACTCGGGGGCCTCTCAGGATTCCCCTCCCGCGATGCAAGGGCCTAAGATCTTGTGTGGAGTTGGTGCCGGAACCCGAGGAATCCTCTCCGGTGCTGACATGGATCTTGGGGTACTTCTGGAGTCTCCACCAGGGGAGTCAGTCCTCGTCTCGAGTGGGGGCATACACGTGCGCTTTCCTCCCGAGCTGTAGCAGCAGTGTCACGCTTCCCTTCGCGTGGATCAAGGGATCTGTGGCTTTCCCTCGAGGCTTTCCCAAGAGGCTTTCCCACGAGGCTTTCCCACAGGGCTGTCCCACGTGCCACCGTGGTGTGAGTCGATCCTCAGCTTGAAAGTCGACGCAGCGCTGGGAAAACAGGTTTCCCTGGAATGGACTGAGACATCTGGAGGACTCTGGGATTGGTGGCACGACCCTGGAGTTCCTCTCGCCTTTCCTGTGGAGAGCGCCTCCTCTTGAGATGCGACGGAAATGCCGGGAATTCTTTCCCGACCACGCAGGGAAAGGATCCCTCCTCTCGAGCTAGGAGGCGGAAACGGGCTCCTCTGGATGTGGGCGGGACTCTCGTGCTTCCTCTCGAGTGGAGACGGTAATGTCGGGGAACTTCTTGAGTGGCAGCATTGGTGTGAAGGACCCTTTGTAAGTTCCAGAGGTTAGGTGTGATTAGCCTCGAGACGCCTCAGCGAAAATGGGCCTCATCTCGCCTGGATGGGAGAATCTCCTGGATTTTCTCGAGTTGCGGCAGGTGCTCTCGACTTACGACTGGGACCTCAGGGACCCGCTCTGGTGGCCTCAGGTAAGGCCAGTCCCCATGCGAGATGCTCGGGGGCCTCTCAGGATTCTTCTCCCGTCGATGCATGGGCCTAAGATATTGTGTGGAGTGGGTGCCGGAACCTGAGGATTCCTCTCCAGTGCTTACGTGGATCGTGGGGTACTTCTGGTGTCTCCCCAGGGGAGTCAGTCCTCGTCTCGAGTGGGGTCATGCACGTGCGCTTTCCTCCCGAGCTGTAGGAGCAGTGTCACGCTTCCCTTCGGGTGTATCGAAGGGATCTGTGGCTTTCCCTCGAGGCTTTCCCACGAGGCTTTCCCACGAGGCTTTCCCACAGGGCTGTTCCACGTGCCACCGTGGTGTGAGTCGATCCTCGTCTTGAAAGTCGACGCAGTGCACGGGAAAACAGGTTTCCCTGTAATGGACTGAGACATCTGGGGGACTCTGGGAATGATGGCACGAACCCTAGGAGTTCCTCTCTCCTTTCCTGTGGAGAGCGCCTGCCTCTTGAGATGCGACGGGAATGCCGGGAATTCTTTCCCGAGCACGCAGGGAAAGGATCGCCCTCTCGAGCTAGGAGGCGGAAACGGGGCTCCTCTGGATGTAGGCGGGACTCACGTGCTTCGTCTCGAGTGGAGACGGGTATGTCGTAGAACTTCTTGAGTTGCAGCAAGGGTGTGAAGGACCCGTTGGAAGTTCCAGAGGTTAGGTGTGATTAGCCTCGAGACGCCTCCGTGTAAATGGGCCTCATCTCGCTTGGAGGGAGAACCTCTTGGATTTTCTCGAGTTGCGGCAGGTGCTCTCGACTTACGACGGGGACCTCAGGGACCCGCTCTGGTGGCCTCAGGAAAGGCCAGTCCCCATTCGAGTTGCTCGGGGGCCTCTCGGGATTCCTCTCCGTCGATGCTGGGGCCTAAGACCTTGTGTGGAGTCAGTGCCGGAACCTGAGGATTCCTCTCCAGTGCTGTCATGGATCTTGGGGTACTTCTGGAGTCTCCCCAGGGGAGTCCAGTCCTCGTCTCGAGATGGGGCATGCACGTGCGCTTTCCTCCCGTGCTTTAGCAGCAGTGTCACGCTTCCCGTCGCGTGGATTAAGGGATCTGTGGCTTTCCCTCGAGGCTTTCCCACGAGGCTTTCCCACAGGGTTGTCACACGTGCCACCAGGTGTGAGTCGATCCTCAGCTTGAAAGTCGAAGCAGTGCAGGGGAAAACAGGATCCTCTGGAATGGACTGAGACATCTGGGGGACTCTTGGAATGGTGGCACCGACCCATGAGTTCCTCTCGCCTTTCCTGTGCAGCCCGCCTCCTCTTGAGATGCGTCGAAACGTCGGGAATTCTTTCCCGAGGAAGCAGGGAAGGATCCCTCATCTCGAGCTTGGAGGAGGAAACGGAGCTCCTCTGGCGGTTGCCGGACCCTCGTGCTTCCTCTGGATGGAGACGGGTATGTCGGGGAACTTCTTGAGTTTTAGCAAGGGTGTTTAGGACCACTTTGGAAGTTCCAGAGTTTAGTTGTGATTACTCTCGAGACGCCGCAGAGAAAATGGGCCTCATCTCGACTGGAGCAGAGAACCTCCTGGATTTTCTCGAGTTGCCGGCAGGTACTCTCCACATACGACCGTGACCTCAGGACAGTGTAGCAGATGTGTCACGCTTCCCGTCGCGGGGATCAAGGATCTGTGCTTTCCCTCGAGGCTTTCTCACAGGGCTGTCCCACATGCCACCATGGTGTGAGTGGATCCTCGGCGTGAAAGTCGAGGCAGTGCTGGGAAAACGGTTCCTCTGAAATGGACTGAGACATCTGGGGACTCTTGAAATGGTGGCACGACCCTGGAGTTCCTCTTGCCTTTCCTATTGAGAACCCTTGCTCTTGAGATGCCATGGGAACGCCGAAAAATCTTTCCTGACTAAGCAGGATAGGATCCTTCATCTCGGAAACGGGGTTCCTCTGAATGTGGGCGGACCCTCGTGCTTCCTCTCGTGTGGAGACGGGTATGTCGGGGAACTTCTTGAGTTTCAGCAAGACCCTTTTTAATTTCCAGAGGTTAGGTGTGATGAGCCTCCAGACACCTCAGAGGAAATGGGCCTCATTCCGCCTTTAGGGGAGAAACCTCCTGGATTTTACCCAGTTGCGGCAGGTGCTCTCGAGTTACGACGGGTCCTCAGGGACCCGCTCTGGTGGCCTCAGGAAAGGCCAGTCCCCATGCGAGTTACCAGGGGCCTTTAGGGATTCCTCTCCATCGATGCCGGTGCCTAAGACCTTGTGTGGAGTCGGGGCCAGACCCTGAGGATGCCTCTCCAGTGCTGACATGAATCTTTCCGTACTTCTGGAGTCTCACCAGGGGCGTCAGTCCTCATGTCGTGGGGGCATGCACCTGCCATTTCCTCACGACCTGCAGCAGCAGTGTCACGCTTGCCGACGTGTGGATCAAGGGATCTGTCGCTTTCCATTGAGGCTTTCCCACGAGGCTTTCCAACAGGGCTGTCCCACGTGCCACGGTGTGGTGTGAGTCGATCCTCGGCGTGAACGTCGAGGCAGTGCAGGGAAAACAGTTTCTTCTGGAAATGGACTTAGACATCTGGGGACTCTTGGAATGCTGGCAAGGCCCTGGAGTTCCTCTCGTCTTTCCTGTGGAGAGCGCCTCCTCTTGAGAT
>NW_017190696.1:0-11153 GCF_001704415.2 Capra hircus | reverse complement strand
ACAAGGTCTTGGGCCTCAGCATCGACGGGAAGGAATCCGGAGAGGCCTCGAGCAACTCGCATGGGACTGGCCTTTCCTGAGGCCACTAGAGAGGGTCCCTGAAGTCCCCATCGTAATTCGAAGCACCTGCCGCAACTCTAGAAAAATCCAGGAGGTTCTCCCCTCCAGGCGCGATGAGGGCCTATTTCCGCTGAGGCAGCTAGGGGGCTAATCACACCTAAACTCTGGAACTTCCAAAGGGTCCTTCACACCCTTGCTGCAACTCAAGAAGTTACCCGACATACCATCTCCACTCGAGAGGAAGCACGAGAGTCCCGGCCCACATCCAGAGGAGGCCCGTTTCCACCTCCTAGGTCGACAGGAGGGATCCTTTCCCTGCGTGGTCGGGAAAGATTTCCAGTGTTCCCGTCGCAACTCAAGAGGAGGCGCTCTCCACAGGAAAGGCGAGAGGAACTCCAGGTCGCGTGCAACCATTCCCAGAGTTGCCTAGATATCTCAGTCCATTCAGGGAAACCTGTTTGCCCTGCGCTGCCCTCGACTTTCAAGCCGAGGATCGACTCAAACCGGTGGAACGTGGGACAGCCCTGTGGAAAGCCTCGTGTGAAAGGCCTCGTGGGAAAGCCTCGTGAAAAGCCTCGTGGGAAAGCCTCGTGGGAAAGCTCGAGGGAAAGCCACAGATCCCTTCATACACCCGAAGGGAAGGGTGACACTGCTCCTACAGCTCGGGAGGAAAGCGCACGTGCATGCCCCCACTCGAGACGAGGACTGACTCCCTGGGGAGACTCCAGAAGTACCCCAAGATCCATGTCAGCACTGGGAGAGGAATCCCTCAGGTTCCGGCACCGATTACACACAAGGTCTTAGGCCCGGCATCGACGGGGAGAGGAATCCCGAGAGGCCCCGAGCAACTCCCATGGGGACTGGCCTTTCCTGAGGCCACCAGAGGGGGTCCCTGAGGTCCCCGTCGTAAGTCGAGAGCACCTGCCGCAACTCGAGAAAATCCATTAGGTTCTCCACTACAGGCGAGATGAGGCCCATTTCCGCTGAGGCGTCTCCAGGCTAATCACTTCTAAATCTGGAGCTTCCAAAATGGTCCTTCACACAATTGCTGGCAAATCAAGAAGTTCCCCGACATACCGTCTCCACTCGAGAGGAAAGCACGAGAGTCCCGGCCACATCCAGAGGAGCCCCCGATTCCGTCTCCTAACTCGAGAGGTGGGATCGTTTTCCCTGCGTGGTCGGGAAAGAATTCCCGGCGTTCCCGGTCGCATCTCAAGAGGAGGCAATCTCCACAGGAAAGGCGAGGAGGAAATCCAGGGTCGTGCCACCATTCCCAGAGTCAACCAAATGTCTCTGTCCATTCCAGGGAAACCTGTTTTCCCTGCACTGCCTCGACTTTCAAGCCGAGGATCGACTCACACCACGGTGGCACGTGGGACAGCCCTGTGGGAAAGCCTCGTGGGAAAGCCTCGTGGGAAACCCTCGAGGGAAAGCCACAAATCCCTTGATCCACGCGAAGGGAAGCGTGACACTGCCTGCTACAGCTCGGGAGGAAACCGCACGTGCATGCCCCCACTCGAGACGAGGACTGACTACCCTGGGGAGACTCCAGAAGTACCCCCAAGTTCCATGTCAGTATGGAGAGGAAACCTCAGGTTCCGGCACCGAGTCCACACAAGATCTTAGGCCCCGGCATCGACGGGAGAAGAATCCTGAGAGGCCCCCGAGCAAATCGGCATGGGGACTGGCCTTTCCTGAGGCCACTAGAGCGGGTCCCTGAGGTCCCCATCGTAAGTCGAGAGCACCTGCCGCAACTCGAGAAAATACAGGAGGATCTCCCCTCCAGGCGAGATGAGGCCCATTTCCGCTGAGGCGTCTCGAGGATAATCAATTCTAACATCTGGAACTTCCAAAGTGTCCTTCAAACCCTTGCTGCAACTCAAGAAGTTCCCCGACATAACCGTCTCCATTTGAGAGGAAGCACGAGAGTCCCGGTCACATCCAGAAAGCCCCGTTTCCGTCTCATAGCTCGAGAGGAGGGATCCTTTCCCTGCGTGTTCGGGAAAGAATTCCCGCTGTTCCCCGTCGCATCTCAAGAGGAGGCGCTCTCCACAGGAATGGCGAGAGGAACTCCAGGGTCGTGCCACCATTCCAAGAGTCAACCAGATGTCTCCGTCCATTCCAGGGAAACCTGTTTTCCTTGCACTGCCTCGACTTTCAAGCCGAGGATCGACTCACACCACGGTGGCACGTGGGAGAGCCCTGTGGGAAAGCCTCGTGGGCAAGCCTCGTAGGAAAGCCTCGAGGGAAAGCCACAGATCCCTAGATCCACGCGTAGGGAAGGGTGACACTGTTGCTACAGCTCGAGAGGAAAGCGCACGTGCATGCCCCCACTCGAGACGAGGACTGACTCCACTGTGGAGACTCCAGAAGTACCCAAGATCCAAGTCATCACTGGAGAGGAATCCTCAGGTTCCGTCACAGACTTCACACAAGGTCTTAGCCAGGGCTTCAAAGGGAGCGGAATCCCGAGAGGCTCTAGAGCAACTGCATGGGGACTGGCCTTTCCTGAGGCCACCAGAGCGGTTCCCTGAGGTCCCAGTCGTAAGTCAAGAGCACCTGCCGCAACTCGAGAAAATCCAGGAGGTTCTCCCCTTCAGGCGAAATGAGGCCCATTTCCGCTGAGGCGTCTCGAATCTAATCACACCTAACTTCTAAAACTTCCAAATGGTCCTTCACAACCTTGCTGCAAATTAAGAAGTTCCCCGACACACCTGTCTCCACTGGAGAGGAAGCACGAGAGTCCCGTCCACATCCAGAGGTGACCCGTTTCCGCCTCATAGCTCTAGAAGAGGGATCGTTTTGCCTGCGTGGTCAGGAAAGAATTCCCGGTGTTCCTGTTCTGTCTCAAAAGAAGGCGCTCTCTACATGAAAGGCGAGAGGAACTCCAGGGTCGTGCCATCGTTCCCTGAGTCCCCCAGATGTCTCAGTACATTCCAGGGAAACCTGTTTTCCCTGCACTGCCTCGACTTTCAAGCCGAGGATCGACTCACAACACGGTGGCACGTGGGACAGCCCTGTGGGAAAGCCTCGTGGGAAAGCCTTTTGGGAAAGCCTCCAGGGAATGCCCCAGATCCCTTGTTCCACGCGAAGGGAAGCGTGACACTGCTGCTACAGCTCGGGAGGAAAGCGCACGTGCATGCCCCCACTCGAGACGAGGACTGACTCCCCTGGGGAGACTCCAGAAGTACCACAAGATCCATGTCAGCACTGGAGAGGAATCCTCAGGTTCCGGCACTGACTCCACACGAGGTTTTAGGCCCCAGCATCGACGGGAGAGAAAACCCGAGAGGGCCCCGAGAGGCCCCCGAGCAACTCGCAATGGGACTGGCCTTTCCTGAGGCCACCAGAGCGGGTCCCTGAGGTCCTCGTCGTAAGTCGAGAGCACCTGCCGCAACTCGATAAAATCCAGGAGGTTTTCCCCTCCAGGCGAGATGAGGCCCATTTCCGCTGAGGCGTCTCGAGGCTAATCACACCTAAACTCTGGAACTTCCAAAGGGTCCTTCACACCCTTGCTGCAACTCAAGAAGTTCCCCGACATACCCGACACCACTCGAGAGGAAGCACGAGAGTCCCGCCCACATCCAGAGGAGCCCCGTTTCCGCCACCTAGCTCGAGAGGACGGATCCTTTCCCTGCGTGGTCGGGAAAGAATTCCCGGCGTTCCCGTCGAATCTCAAGTGGAGGCGCTCTCCACAGGAAAGGCGAGAGGAACTCCAGTGTCGTGCCACATTCCCAGAGTCCCCCAGATGTGTCAGTCCATTCCAGGGAAAACTGTTTTCCCTGCACTGCCTCGACTTTCAAGCCGAGGATCTACTCACACAACGGTGGCACGAGGGACAGCCCTGTGGGAAAGCCTCGTGGGAAAGCCTCGTGGGAAAGCCTCGAGGGAAAGCCCCTGATCACTTAATCCACGCGAAGGGAAGCGTGACACTGCTGCTACAGCTCGGGAGGAAAGGCACGTGCATGCCCCCACTCGAGACGAGGACTGACTTCCCTGGGGAGACTCCAGAAGTACCCCAAGATCCATGTCAGCACTGGAGAGGAATCCTCAGGTTCCGGCACTAACTACACACAAGGTTTTAGGCCCCAGCATCAACGGGAGAGGAAACCCGAGAGGCCCCCGAGAGGCCCTGAGCAACTCGCAAGGGAACTGGCCTTTCCTGAGGCCACCAGAGCCGGTCTCTGAGGTCGCGTCGTAAGTCCATAGCACCTGCCGCAACTCGAGAAAATCCAGGAGGTTCTCCCCTCCAGGCGAGATGAGGCCCATTTCCGCTGAGGCGTCTCGAGGCTAGTCACACCTAAACTCTGGAACTTCCAAAGGGTCCTTCACACCCTTGCTGCAACTCAAGAAGTTCCCCAACATACCCGTCTCCACTCGAGAGGAAGCACGAAAGTCCCGCCCTCATCCAGAGGAGCCCCGTTTCCGCCTCATAGCTCGAGAGCAGGGATATTTCCCTGCGTGGTCGGGAAAGAATTCCCGGCGTTCCCGTCGCATCTCAAGAGGAGTAACTCTGCACAGTAAAGGCAAGAGGAACGCCAGGGTCGTGCCACCATTCCCAGAGTCCACCAGATGTCTCAGTCCATTCCAGGGAAAACTGTTTTCCCTGCACTGCCTCGACTTTCAAGCCGAGGATCGACTCTCACCACTGTGGCACGTGGGACAGCCCTGTGGGAAATCCTCGTGGGAAAGCCTCGAGGGAAAGCCACAGATCCCTTGATCCACGCGAAGTGAAGCGCGACACTGCTGCTACAGCTCGGGAGGAAAGCGCACGTGCATGCCTCCCCTCGAGACGAGGACTGACTCCCCTGGGGAGACTCCAGAAGTACCCCAAGTTCCATGTCAGCACTGGAGAGAAATCCTCAGTTTCCGGAACCGACTCCACACAAGGCCTTGGCCACGGCATCGACGGGAGAGGAATCCCGAAAGGCCACCGAGCAACTCGCATGGGTCTGCCTTTCCTGAGGCCACCAGAGAGGGTCCCTGAGTTCCCCGTCCTAAGTCGAGAGCACCTGCTTCAACTCGAGATAATACAGGAGGTTCTCCCCTGCAGGCTAGATGAGGCCCATTTCCGCTGAGGCGTCTCGAGTCTAAACACACCTAACTTCTGGAACTTCCAAAGGGTCCTTCACACCCTTGCTGCAACTCAAGAAGTTCCCCGACATACCCGTCTCCACTCGAGAGGAAGCACGAGAGTCCTGCCCACATCCAGAGGAGCCCCGTTTCCGCCTCCTAGCTCAAGAGGAGGGATCCTTTCCCTACGTGGTCGGGAAAGAATTCCCGGCATTCCCGTCACATCTCAAGAGGAGTCGCTCTCCACCGTAGAGGGGAGAGGAACTCCAGGGTCGTGCCACCATTCCCAGAGTCCCCCAGATGTCTCAGTCCATTCCAGGGAAACCTGTTTTCCCTGCACTGCCTCGACCTTCAAGCAGAGGATCGACTCACACCACGGTGTCACGTGGGACAGCCCTGTGGGAAAGCCTCGTGGGAAAGCCTCGAGGGAAAGCCACAGATCCCTTGATCCACGCGAAGGGAAGGCTGACTCTGCTGCTACAGCTCGAGAGGAAACCGCACGTTCATGCCCCCACTCGAGACGAGGACTGACTCCCCTGGGGAGATTCCAGAAGTCCCCCAAGATCCATGTCAGCACTGGAGAGGAATCCTCAGGTTCCGGCACCTGCTGGGAGCCAGTGTGAGGAATCCCGCCCGTGACAAGGTCATGAGGAAGGAAGCTGACATACGCAAGGCGTGCTCAGACTTCAGGGACCCCTCTGCAAATTCCTAAGCACGTACCCCAACAAAAATCTGCCGGCTTTTGTGCTCTGCTTTTCCACTCTTCTGACATTTTCTGGAAAAATCAATTCAGGGCTTTAGTCTTCTGCATTTGAAAGAGTGTTTCAATCCAAAAACCCCTCCGATGGCTTTCTAGCCTGCCTGCAGGACTCGTACAGCTGCGCATGTGATTGTTTGAGGCCTCCTGACCGCAGGAGGCACAGGAAGCTTAAAACATCCTAGGAATGTAGGAGCTTCCGAGGAGTCAAAATCTTTAGAATAGGACTGATTAATGCTTTCATTTTTTGGGTCAATGCTTGCTGCCAAATTTTCATATCCTTTATTTTTAGATATAGTTGGTATATAGAAAAACAAGTAGTAGACCTGGTATTAGCAACATTAGATCTTTGAGTTAAGTACCTTCTTTGTTATATCCCACTGCCCCTTTGTTCTATAGAGATGTAACTTTAATGCTTTAAGGAGATGCAGATTAAAAAAAAAAAACACTTCAGGGGAAACAAAATTAACATTCATTAAGGAAGAGAGCCAAAAAGTGTTAACAAGCCTCTTGGCCAAAAGATAATGTAAATCACCTGAGACCTTTTGTATACAAAATGATATACGGAAAGAATCTGGGTTGCGAACGCTACATAATTTTGTGTTACCCATTGATCTCCGTGTTTTATCAAAAGTATAAAAGGCCTTCTGAACAATAAAGGATGGGGGCCAGTTTCTCGGACCAGTTTCTCAAACTAGTCTCTCAGCCTGGTTTCTTGGGACTCTGGCTCCCCCCATGTCTCTCTCTCTCTCTTCTTCTCTCCCCTTCCCTCTCTCTGCTCTTTACTTTAACTTCAGGCTGAATCTCCATCTGGGGCGCGGAGGCTCGCCAGGTCTACTTACTTGCCCCGGCTGTTAAGACCCGCACGAAAGGGAGCTTAGGTCGAGGCACCCTTAGATATTCAAGCGGGCGCCGGTGGCCCAACGTAGATGGTGCAAATTCCTTGTCTGGAATTTTATTGGCCTTCCGCGTAAACGAAGCTATTCAGCCCTCTTCCTCCACTTAATCTTCTTACTACACTATAGTTTCTTAATCTAATCTTACATTAATAAACAAACAAGTCTTTCCACGCCAATGCCGTCCACCCTTCGAATTCCCTGGATCCACCGGGTCTGGACCCCGGCAAGTGGTGCCCGGAACAGGCTATTCGAAGGTAGGTTCCTCGGAGCAAAAGCTGCCCCCGGAGCACTCTCTGTTGCTCCCCCCGGAGCACTCTCTGTTGCTCCCCCCGGAGTGACTTAATCACTCCCCCCGGAGTACTTTCGGGTACTCCCCCAGTGTTGAGTGTTCCGGACGCCTAGGACCCCACTCAGGGTGCCGCGGACCCCCCTGTAGGATAGACAGGGTGAGGACGAGTGGGAAGTGTTCAAGGGTTTAAGAGAAACCTGGTGCTCTAGAGGTTGAAAAGAAACCTGCTATCTTAGGGTTTAAAACAAAACCCCCCTTGGCTAAGGTAAAACCTTTTTGTCAAGGCAGACTTTTCTATAACTCTTAATTTTCTGACACGGGTAACAATGACTCAAAACAATGACACCTCTTTATACAAGTAATTTTGTAACTGTTAAACAAAAAAGACAAATTAAAGATTAAAAGGCTAGTGTTACGAGACCAATGTCCTTGGTTTCCAGAAAAGAAATTTAGATACTTGGATAAAGGTAATAAAACAGCTAAAAACTAATTATACTTTGCATGGGCCTGTAAATGCTTTTGCTCTGTAAAATATTATTACAAATGTTCTGGACCCCCGTCATGAGGCTGTTAGTTAGATAGCCTATGGGAGAGACTATAGCAGTGGATCGTAGTGGGTCTCCACCTATTACGCAGATCATATTTTCTACCATTGGCAAACAAAAGGAGAGAGACTGTACTCTTCCTCCCGAGGAAGGAGGGTGCTTATAGGACGCAGCGGCCGAGCGCCTTGTAGAGCCCCCTCCCCCTCTACACAAACAAACCTTTAAAAGAGTTGTCTTATTTAAGGCGACCACTGCAACCTCTGCTTGCGCCTCCCCAGGGCTTAAGAACTCCCCACTTTATATCCAAAGCCTCCCAGAACATTGCTTAAGTTTGAAAACGATAGTGACAATATTTTTGAGCAAAAGAGCTTTTAAAACAGAGCTTGCTCCTTGCATAAAATCCCCTCAGGAGGGGCCTCACCCAACAAAAAAAAAAAAGAAAAAGGAAGAAAAACAGAAAAAAAAAAGAAAAATATTCGTAATAAAAAGGACTTTACAAATGCAAAATGTTTCTCTTGAGGCCAAATAGAACATTTTTTGCCAAAATGTCTTGCTAAACAGAGATAACAAGCCGTACCAAACAACCCCAGGTAGCTCAGGCCTGGACCTCAGTTCCACCACCTTAATAATAATAGCTCCTGACTCAGATTCCAGTGGCTAGTCCCCTGCCTGAGGACATTGTAAGACTTGTGCTGGGGCATAGCTTGCTTTCTTTTCAAAAAATTTCGGTAGTGTCTTGTGTAGTAAATTCTGATTATACTAAAAAAATTGAAGTTTTGATATCGCCACCTGCTAAAACTGTGCAATTAAAATTAAAAAATAGCACAGCTTTTGCTTTTACCTTATTACCAGACAGAAAAACCAGACAAAAAAAGCCCCAGAGGATCTAGATCTAGCTTTTTGGGTGCAAAAAATTGCAGCTTCTAGGCCTTTAAAAGATTTTTTAAAGATATAAAATGTCATGGCTGTTAGACAATAGACAAGACGTTTCTTACATTGCTGAGAGACTAGCGCAGCTCCTGGCCAACATATACTACTGAAAAGGAGTTGGTGGGATTAGAAAAGGTGGTATGCAGGATAAAAATGCTATAGAGTAAGAGGTGAGAGAGAGTTTAAAACCTTGGTGAATAGTGAGCTCCCCGTTGCTGGAAGTATTCAAGCAAAGATTAAATGGTTACTTGTCATCTAAAAGGCTATAGACCAGATTTGGGTTATAAAAAGATCATTAAAAAAGCTTTTCTTGCTTCTTATATTTGGGTCTGCCAAAAGTTTTAAAACTGATAATGTCCTTTTAAAGCTGCTGAGAGATTGTTTACTAACTTTAAATGATTTCCAAAAATTATTAGTTGATATTAATTGGATATGCCCACATTTAAAACTGACTTTTGTAGATTTAAAGCCTTTTGTTTGATTGCTGAAAAAAAACAATCCTAATCCCAGTTCTAAGAAAAAGTTGACTAGTGTGACACAGTTGGCTTTCGTTAAAGTGAATGAGGCTTTAAATGATCAGTTAATTAAGATTAATATTGCCAAAAAAGGAGATTAAATTATTCTTGCCACAAAATGTATACCTACAGGATGCTTGTGACAAGAAGGCCCATTGGTTCCATCTAATGACCCCCCAAAAAATAGTTTTATCTTATCCCAACTTGGTGGAACAATGGCCTCTGCCTAAGAAAAATTACTGCCATATTAATTTAAAAGATTAATTCAAGCATACTGATTTATTAAATTGTTTAGTAAAGAGCCATCAAAAATTGTAATTCCATATAACAAAAAACAACTTGATGCTTTTCAAATGTTTGATGATTGGCAGATTGCTATAGGAAATTCTTGTGATCAGATCTTGCATCATTTACCCTCACGTGCTTTGTTAATTCAAAAATTAAAAAAGGAGAAATTAAGTATAGCTTTCTCCCATCAGATTTTACAACATGTTCTCTTTGTAATAAGTTAAATGCTGATTCGTTTGGAACAGTAAAATAAAAAGCCATTGGTAAAGCAAAAAGATCTCCAGATAACAAAAAGATCCCGACCCAGAATTTGCTGCGGGTCGAGGAAGTGTTTATATTTTTTCCACAGGGGGCAGATTCGTCAATTTGGATCCCGGACAGACTGATTCGCCACAAAAGAAAAAGGGAACTTCTCTGCCGCCACCGCCGCGGGAAACAGCCGTGCACCAAAAGCTGCGGGCGGGGCCAGCCTGACTGACGGAACCCAGTGCACCACACTCGCAGCCCCGTAACAGCGCGAGTGTCAGAGGGCGGGGTGAAGGCCGCTGCTCCCACCGGCAGAAGAGGCAAAAGAAACATCAAGATCCCGGCGGGACTAACAGCTGCTGCAGCGCAAACTCCAACCAGAAAATGACTCTATTTACTCTATTTTGGCTTGTCTATCCTCTCCTTATGTTCTTCTTTTCACCAATGATTCCAGAAAACTTAACGTACCTAATGTAGCGACTTGTGAACCATGGATGTTTCCATCTTGTTTAACTCCTCAAAGTAATGTCTGCTCTTTTGTGGTTTTAAAGATGTCCTGTAACTGTAACAACTTATTGATATGATAATTATGTACTTGCTGGGTTACAATAACTGTTATTGTTACTATGGCAGCGGTCATTGACTCAACAAGTGTAAATACCCAATATGTTAAAAAATCAAGTTTTAGGTGTTTTGGAACAGCTCAGATATTAGTTTAGACTTAGGGAAACTGCATAACCAGATTCAGACCTTGGAACACTCCCGATTAGATTTTACCACCGCAGGAGTAGCCAATGACTTTTTCCACACTTTCTCTAACTTCATTTCTGGAAAGACTATTCTGTCTACTCTTTATAATCTTGCTCTTCGTAATCATTCTTCCCTGTATTGTCTAGATTCTTCGGCAGAGCATTCGGAATCTCGCGACCGAACTGCACCTGATTTTAAACATAAATAATAAATTATTTAAAATAAAAAAGGGTGAGATGCTGGGAGCCAGTGCGAGGAATCCCGCCCGTGACAAGGTCATGAGGAAGGAAGCTGACATAACGCAAGGCGTGCTCAGACTTCAGGGACCCTCTGCTAATTCCTAAGCACGTACCCCAACAAAAATCTGCCGGCTTTGTGCTCTGCTTTTCCACTCTTCTGACATTTTCTGGAAAAAGTCAAATCAGGGCTTTAGTCTTCTGCATTTGAAAGAGTGTTTCAATCAAAAACCCCTCCGATGGCTTTCTAGCCTGCCTGCAGGACTCCTACAGCTGCGCATGTGATTGTTTGAGGCCTCCTGACCGCAGGAGGCACAGGAAGCTTAAAACATCCTAGGAATGTAGGAGCTTCCGAGGAGTCAAAATCTTTAGAATAGGACTGATTAAAGGTTTCATTTTTGGGTCAATGCTTGCTGCCAAATTTTCATATCCTTTATTTTTAGATATAGGTGGTATATAGAAAAACAAGTAGTAGACCTGGTATTAGCAACATTAGATCTTTGAGTTAAGTACCTTCTTTGTTATATCCCACTACACCTTTGTTCTATAGAGATGTAAATTTAAT
>NW_017190695.1:0-11153 GCF_001704415.2 Capra hircus | reverse complement strand
TGCTTCCTCTCGAGCGGGACGGGTATGTCGGGGAGCTTCTTGAGTTGCAGCAAGGGTGTGAAAGGCTCTTTGGAAGTTCGAGGGTAGATGTGATTAGCCTCGAGACGCTTCAGCGGAAATGGGCCTCATCTCGCCTGGAGGGGAGAACCTCCTGGATTTTCTCGAGTTTGCGGCAGGTGCTCTCAACTTACGACGGGACCTCAGGGACCCGCTGTGGTGGTCTCAGGAAAGGCCAGTCCCATGCGAGTTGCTCGGGGGCCTCTGGGGATTCCTCTCCCGTCGAAGTCGGGCCTAAGACCTTGTGTGGAGTGGGTGCCGGAACCTGAGGATTCCTCTCCAGTGCTGACATGGATCTTGGGGTACTTCTGAGTCTCCCAGGGGAGTCAGTCTTCGTCTGGAGTGGGGCCTGCACGTGCGCTTTCCTCCCGAGCTGTAGCAGCGGTGTCGCGCTTCTTCGCGTGGATCAAGGGATCTGTGGCTTTCCCTCGAGCTTTCCCCACGAGGCGTTCCCCACAGGGCTGTTCCACGTGCCACCGTGGTGTGAGTCGATCCTCGGCTTGAAAGTCGAGGCAGTGCAGGGAAAACAGGTTTCCCTGGAATGGGCTGAGACATCTGGGGGACTGTGGGAATGGTGGCACGAACTTGGAGTTCCTCTCGCCTATCCTGTGGAGAGCGCTGCTCTTGAGATGCGACGGGAACACCGGGAATTCTTTCCCGACCACGCAGGGAAAGGATCCCTCCTCTCGAGCTGGGAGGCGTAAACGGGGTTCCTCTGGATGTGGGCGGGCCTCTCATGCTTCCCCTCGAGTGCAGACGGGTATGTCGGGGAACTTCTTGAGTTGCAGCAAGGTGTGAAGGACTTTGAAGTTCCAAGTTTGGTGTGATTAGCCTCGAGACGCCTCAGCGGAAATGGGCCTCATTCGCCAGGATTGAGGACCTCCTGATTTCTCGAGGCGGCAGGTGCTCTCGACTTACGACCGGACTCAGGACCCGCTCTGGTGCCTCAGGAAAGCCAGTCCCCATGCGAGTTGCACGGGGCCTCTCGGATTCTCTCCCGTCGATGCGGGCCGAAGATCTTGTGTGGATCGTGCCGGAACATGAGGATTCCTCTCCAGTGCTGACATGGATCTTGCGGTACTTCTGGAGTCTCCCCAGGGGAGTCAGTCCTCGTCTCGAGTGGGGGCATGCACGTGCGCTTTCCTCCCGAGCTGTAGCAGCAGTATCACGCTTCCCTTCGCGTGGATCAAGGGATCTGTGCTTTCCCTCGAGCTTTCCCACAGGCTTTCCCACGAGGCTTTCCACAGGCTGTCCCACGTGCCACCGTGCTGTGAGTGATCCTGCTTGAAAGTCGAGGCAGTGCAGGGAAAACAGGTTTCCTGGAATGGACTGAGACATCTGGGGGACTCTGGGATTGGTGGCACGACCCTGGAGTTCCTCTCGCCTTTCCTGTGGAGAGCGCCTCCTCTTGAGATGTGACGGGAACGCCGGGAATTCTTTCCCGACCACTCAGGGAAAGAATCCCTCCACTCGAGTTAGGAGGCGGAAACGGGGCTCCTCTGGATGTGGGCGGGTCTCTCGTGCTTCCTCTCGTGTGGAGACGGGTATGTCGGGAACTTCTTGGAGTTGCAGCTAGGGTATGAAGGACCCTTCGGATGTTCCAGAGGTTAGGTGTGATTAGCCTCCGAGACACCTCAGCGGAAATGGGCCTCATCTCGCCTGGAGGGGAGAACCTCCTGGATTTTCTCGAGTTGCGGCAGGTGCTCTCGACTTACGATGGGAACCTCAGGGACCCACTCTGGTGGCCCTCAGGAAAGGCCAGTCCCCATGCGAGTTGATCGGGGACCTCTTGGGATTCCTCCCGTGCCGACGTCGGAGCCTAAGACCTTGTGTGGAGTCGGTGCCGGGAACCTGAGGATTCCTCTCCAGTGCTGACATGGATCTTGGGGGACTTTTTGGAGTCTCCCCAGGGGAGTCAGTCCGCGTCTCGAGTGGGGGCATGCACGTGTCCTTTCCTCCCGAGCTGTAGCAGCAGTGTCACGCTTCACTTCGCATGGATCAAGGGATCTGTGGATTTCCCTCGAGGCTTTTTCCACAAGTCTTTCACACGAGGCTTTCCCACAGGGCTGTCGCACGTGCCACCGTGGTGTGAGTCGATCCTCGGCTTGAAAGTCCAGGCAGTGCAGGGAAAACAGGTTTCCCTGGAATGGACTGAGACATCTGGGGTCTCTGGGAATGTTGGCACGACCCTGGAATTCCTCTCGCCTTTCCTGTGGAGAGCGCCTCCTCTTGAGATGCGACGGGAACGCCGGAAATTCTTTCCGACCACGCAGGGAAAATCCCCTTCTCTCGATCTAGGAGGCGGAAACGGGGCTCCTCTGGATGTGGTCGGGACTCTCGTGCTTCCTCTCGTGTGGAGACGGGTATGTCGGGGAACTTCTTGAGTTGCAGAAAGGGTGTGAAGGACCCTTTGGAAGTTCCAGAGGTTAGGTGTGATGAGCCTCGAGACGCCTCAGCGGAAAAGTGTGTCATCTGGCCTGGAGGGGAGAACCTCCTGGATTTTCTCGAGTTGCGGCAGGTGCTCTCGACTTACCACCGGGACCTCAGGGACCCGCTATGGTGGCCTCAGGAAAGGCCAGTCCCAATGCGAGTTGCTCGTGGCCTCTCCGGGATTCCTCTCCCCGTCGATGCCGGGGCCTAAGACCTTGCGGGGAGTCGTGCTGGAACCTGAGGATTCCTCTCCAGTGCTGACATGGATCTTGGGGTACTTTCTGGAGTTTCATCTAAGGAGTCGGTCCTCGTCTCGAGTGGGGGCATGCACGTGCGATTTCCTCCCGAGCTGTAGCAGCAGTGTCCCATTACCCTTCGCGTGGATAAAGGGATCAGAGGCTTTCCCTCGAGGCTTTCCCACGAGGCTTTCCCTTGAGGCTTTCCCACAGGGCTGTCCCACGTGCCACCGTGGTGTGAGTCGATCTTCGGCTTGAAAGTGGAGGCAGTGCAGGGAAAACACGTTTCCCTGGAATGGACTGAGACATCTCGGGGACTCTGGGAATGGTGGCACGACCCTGGAGTTCCTCTCGCCTTTCCTGTGGAGAACGCCTCCTCTTGAGATGCGACGGAAATGCCGGTAATTCTTTCCCCACCACGCAGGGAAAGGATCCCTCCTCTCGAGCTAGGAGGCAGAAACGGGGCCCCTCTGGATGTGGGCGAGACTTTCGAGCTTCCTCTCCAGTGGAGACGGGTATGTCGGGGAACTTCTTGAGTTGCAGCCAGGGTGTGAAGTACCGTTTGGAAGTTCCAGATGTCAGATATGATTAGCCTCGAGACGCCTCAGCAGAAATGGGCCTAATCTCTCCTGGAAGGGAGAACCTCCTGGATTTTCTCGAGTTGCGGCAGGTGCTCTCCACTTACAACGGGGACCTCAGGGACCCGCTCTGGTGGCCTCAGGAAAGGCCAGTCCCCATGCGAGTTGCTCAGGGGCCTCTCGGAATCCTTCTCCCGTCGATGCAGTGGCCTAAGACCTTGTCTGGAGTCGGTGCCGGCACCTGAGTATTCCTCTCCAGTGCTGACATGGATCTTGGGGTACTTCTGGAGTCTCCCCAGGGAGTCAGTCCTCGTCTCGAGTCGGGGCTGCACGTGCGATTTCCTCCCGATCTGTAGCAGCAGTTTCACCCTTCACTTCGCGTGGATCAAGGGATCTGTGGCTTTCCCTCGAGGCTTTCCCACGAGGCTTTCCCCCAGGGCTGTCCCACATGCCACCGTGGTGTGAGTCGATCCTCGGCTTGAATGTCGAGGCAGTGCAGGGAAAACAGCTTTCCTTGGAATGGACTGAGACATCTGGGGAACTCTGGGAATGGTGGCACCACCCTGGAGTTCCTCTCGCCTTTCCTGTGGAGAGCGCCTTCTCTTGAGATGCGACGGGAACGCCTGGAATTCTTTCCAGACCACGCAGTGAAAGGATCCCTCCTCTCGAGCTAGGAGGCGGAAACGGGGCTCCTCTGGATGTGGGCGGGACTCTCGTGCTTCCTGTCGAGTGGAGACGGGTATGTCCGGGAATTTCTTGAGTTGCAGCAAGGGTATGAAGGACCCTTTGGAAGTTCCAGATATTAGATGTGATTAGCCTCCAGACGCCTCAGCGGAAATGGGCCTGATCTCGCCTGGAGGGGAGAACCTCCTGAATTTTCTCGAGTGGCAGCAGGTGCTCTCGACTTACGACGGGGACCTCAGGGACCCACTCTGGTTGGCCTCAGGAAAGGCGAGTCCCCATGCGAGTTGCTCGGGGCCTCTCGATAATCCTCTCCCGAAGATGCCGGCGGCCTAAGACCTTTTGTGGAGTCAGTGCCGGAACCTGAGGATTCCTCTCCAGTGCTGACATGGATCTTGGGGTACTCTGGAGTATCCCCAGGGGAGTCAGTCCTCGTCTCGAGTGGGGGCATGCACGTGCGCTTTCCTCCCGAGGTGTAGCAGCAGTGTCGCGCTTCCCTTCGCGTGGATCAAGGGATCTGTGGCTTTCCCTCGAGGCTTTCCCACGAGGCTTTCCCACGAGGTTTTCCCACAAGGCCGTCCCACTTTCCACCGTGGTGTGAGTCGATCCTCGACTTGGAAAGTCGACGGCAGTGCAGGGAAAACAGGTTTCCCTGGAATGGACGGAGACATCTGTGGGACTCTGGGAATGGTGGCACGACCCTGGAGTTCCTCTCGCCTTTCCTGTGGAGAGCGCCTCCTCTTGAGATGCGACGGAAACGCCGGGGAATTCTTTCCCGACCACGCAGAGAAAGGATCACTCCTCTCGAACTAGGATGCGGAAACGGGGCTCCTCTGGATGTGGGCGGGACTCTCGTGCTTCCTCTCGAGTGGAGACGGGTATGTCGGGGGACTTCTTTAGTTGCATCATGGGTGAGAAGGACCCTTTGGAAGTTCCAGAGGTTAGGAGTGATTAGCCTCGAGACGCCTCAGCGGAAATGGGCCTCATCTCGCCTGGAGGGGAGAACCTCCTGGATTTTCTCGAGTTGCGGCAGGTGCTCCTCGACTTACCACGGGGACCTAAGGGACCCGCTCTGGTGGCCTCAAGAAAGGCCCTTCCCCATGCCAGTTGATCGGGGGCCCTCGGGGCCACTCGGGTTTCCTCTCCCGTCGATGCTGGGCTTAAGACCTTGTGTGGAGTCAGTGCCGGGACCTGAGGATTCCTCTCCTGTGCTGACATGGATCTTGGGGTACTTTTGGAGTCTACCCAGGGGAGTCAGTCTTCGTCTCGAGTGGGGGCATGCACGTGCGCTTTCCTTAAGAGCTGTAGCAGCAGTGTCGCGCTTCCCTTTCCCGTGGATCAAGGGATCTGTGGCTTTCCCTCCGAGGCTTTCCCACGAGGCTTTCCCAAGGAGGCTTTCCCACGAGGCTTTCCCACAGGGCTGTCCCACGTGCCACCGTGGTGTGACTCGATCCTCGGCTTGAAAGTCGAGGCAGAGCAGGGAAAACAGGTTTCCCTGGAATGGACTGAAACATCTGGAGAACTCTGGGAATGGTGGCACGACCCTGGAGTTCCTCTCGCCTTTCCTGTTGAGAGCGCCTCCTCTTGAGATGGGACGGGAACGCCGGGAATTCTATCCCGACCACGCAGGGAAAGGATCCCTCCTCTCGATCTAGGAGGCAGAAACGGGTCTCCTCTGGATGTGGGCGGGACTCTCGACCTTCCTCTCGAGTGGAGACGGGTAAGTTGTGGAATTTCTTGAGTTGCACCAAGGGTGTGAAGGACCCTTTGGAAGTTCGACAGGTTAGGTGTGATTAGCCTCGAGACGCCTCAGCGGAAATGGGCCTCATCTCCCTGGAGGGGAAAACCTCCTGGATTTTCTCGAGTTGCGGCAGGTGCTCTCGACTTACGACGGGGACCACAGGGACCTGCTCTGGTGGCTTCAGTAAAGGCCAGTCCCCATGCGAGTTGCTCGGGGGCCTCTCGGGATTCCTCTCCCTTCGATGCTGGGGCCTAAAATCTTGTGTGGAGTCGGTGCCGGAATCTGAGGATTCCTCTCCAGTGCTGACATGGATCTTGGGGTACTTCTGGAATCTCCCCAGGGGAGTCAGTCCTCGTCTCGCGTGGGGGCATGCACGTGCGCTTTCCTCCCGAGCTGTAGCAGCAGTGTCATGCTTCCCTTCGCGTGGATCATGGGATCTGTGGCTTTCCCTGGAGGCTTTCCCATGAGGCTTTCCCACCAGGCTTTCCCACGAGGCTTTCCCACAGGGCTGTCCTGCGTGCCACCGTGGTGTGTGTCGATCCTCGGCTTGAAAAGTCGAGACAGTGCAGGGAAAACAGGTTTCCTTGGAATGGACTGAGACATCTGGGGGACTCTGGGAATGGTGGCACGACCCTGGAGTTCCTCTCGCCTTTCCTGTGGAGAGCGCCTCCTCTTGAGATGCGACGGGAACGCCGGGAATTCTTTCCCGACCAGGCAGGGAAAGGATCCCTCCTCTCGAGCTAGGAGGCAGAAACGGGGATCCTCTGGATGTGGGCGGGACTCGCGTACTTTCTCTCGAGTGGAGACGGGTATGTTGGGGAATTTCTTGAGTTGCAGCAAGGGTGTGAAGGACCCGTTTGGAATTTCCAGAAGTTAGGTGTGGTTAGCCTCGAGACGCCTCAGCGGAAATGGGCCTCATCTTGCCTGGAGGGGAGAACCTCCTGGATTTTCTCGAGTTGCGGCAGGTTGCTCTCGACTTACGACGGGGACCTCAGGGACCTGCTCTGGTGGCCTCAGGAAAGGCCAGTCCCCATGCGAGTTGCTCGGGGGCCTCTCGGGATTCCTCTCCCTTCGATACCTGGGGCCTAAGACCTTGTCTGTGGAGTTGGTGCCGGAACCTGAGGATTCCTCTCCAGTGGCTGACATGGATCTTGGGGTACTTCTGGAGTCTCCCCAGAGGAGTCAGTCCTTGTCTCGAGTCGGGGGCATGCACGTGCGGCTTTCCTCCCGAGCTGTAGCAGCAGTGTCACGGTTCCCTTCGCCGTGGATCAAGGGATCTGTGGCTTTCCCTCGAGGCTTTCCCAACAGAGGCTTGTCCCTCGAGGCATTCCACAGTCTCCGGCTGTCCATGTGACCGTGGTGTCGATGTCGATCCTCGGCTTGAAAGTCGAGGCAGTGCAGGGAAAACAGTTTTCCCTGGAATGGACTGAGACTATCTGCGGGACTCTGGGAATGGTGGCAAGGACCCTGGAGTTCCTCTCGCCTTTCCTGTGGAGAGCGCCTCCTCTTGAGATGCGACGGGAACGCCGGGAATTCTTTGCCGACCACTGCAGGGAAATGATCCCTCCTCTCGAGCTAGGAGGCGGAAACGGGGCTTCCTCTGGATGTGGGCGGGACACTCCGTGCTTCCTCTCGAGTGGAGACGGGTATGTCGGCGGAACTTCTTGAGTTTGCTAGCAAGTGCTGTGAAGGACCCTTTGGAAGTTTCCAGAGGTTAGGTGTGATTAGCCTCGAGTACGCTCAGCGGAAATGGGCCTCATCTCGCCTGGAGGGAGAACCTCCTGGATTTTCTTGACTTGCGGCAGGTGCTCTTCGACTTACGACGGGGACTTCAGGGACACCGCTCTGGATGGCCTCAGGAAAGGCCAGGTCCACATGCGAGTTGCTCGGGAGCCTTTCGGATTTCCTCTCCCGCTCGATGTAGGATCCGAAGACCTTGTTTGGAGTCGGTGCCGGAACCTGAGGATTCCTCTCCTGTTCTGACATGGATCTTGGGGTACTTACTGGAGTCTCCCCAGGGGAGTCAGTCCTCGTCTCGAGTGTGGGCATGCACGTGCTGCTTTACCTCCCGAGCTGTAGCAGCAGTGTCACGCTTCCCCTTCAGCTTTTATCAAGGGATCTGTGCTTTCCCTCGAGGCTTTCCCCACTAGAGGCTTTCCCCAGGGCTGTCCCACGTGCCACCGTGGTGTGAGTCGATCCTCGGCTTGAAAGTCGAGGCAGTGCAGTGAAAACAGGATTCCTGGAAAGGACTGAGACATCTGGGGGACTCTGGGAATGGTGGCACGACCCTGGAGTTCCTCTCGCCTTTCCTGTGGAGAGCGTCTCCTCTTGAGATGGACAGGAACGCCGGGAATTCTTTCCCGACACGCAGGGAAAGATTCCTCCTCTCGAGCTATGAGGCGGAAACGGGGCTCCTCTGGATGTGGGCAGGTCTCTCGTGCTTCCTCTCGAGTGGAGACGGGTATGTCGGGGAACTTCTTGAGTTGCAGCAAGGTGTGAAGGACCCTTTGGAAGTTCCAGAAGTTAGGTGTGATTAGCCCTCGAGACGCCTCAGGGAAATGGGCCTCATCTCGCCTGGAGGGGAGAACCTCCTGGATTTCTCGAGTTGCGGCAGGTGCTCTCGACTTACGACGGGGACCTCAGGGACCCGCTTTGGTGGCCTGAGGAAAGGCCAGTCCCCATGCGAGTTGCTCGGGGCCTCTCGGATTCCTCTCCCGTCGATGTCGGGGCCTAAGACCTTGTGTGCAGTCGGTGCCGGAACCTGAGGATTCCTTTCCAGTGCTGACATGGATCTTGGGGTACCTCTGGAGTCTCCCCAGGGGATTCAGGCCTCGTCTCGAGTGGGGGCATGAGCGTGCCCTTTCCTCCCATGCTGTAGCAGCAGTGTCACGCTTCTGCTTGCGTGGACCAAGGGATCTGTGACTTTCCCTCGAGTCTTTCCCACGAGGCTCTCCACAGGGCTGTCCCACGTGTCACGGTGGTGTGAGTCGATCCTCGGCGTGAAAGCCGAGGCAGTGCAGGGAAAACAGGTTCCTGTGGAATGGACTGAGACATCTGGGGGAGTCTTGGAATGGTGGCACGACCCTGCAGTTCCTCTCCCCTTTCCTTTGGAGAGCGCCTCCTCTTGAGATGCGATGGGAATGCCGGGAATTCTTTCCCTACAAAGTAGGGAAAGGATCCCTCATCTCGAGCTACGAGCCGGAAACGGAGCTCCTCTGGATGTGGCCGGGACCCTCGAGCTTCCTCTTGAGTGGAGACGGGTATGTCGGGGAACTTCTTGAGTTGCAGCAATGACTGTGAAAGACTCTTTAGAAGTTCCAGAGTTCACGTGTGATTAGCCTCGAGACATCTCAGTGGAAACGGGCCTCATCTCGACCTGCAGGGGAGAACCTCCTGGATTTTACCGAGTTGCGGCAGGTGCTCTCGACTTACGACGGGGACCTCATGGACCCGCTCTGGTGACCTCAGGAAAGGACCAGTCCCATGCGAGTTGCTAGAGGTCCTGTGGCTATTCCTCTCCCGTCGATGCTGGGGCCTAAGACCTTGTGTGGAGTCGGGGCCGGAAGCTGAGGATTCCTCTCCAGTGCTGACATGGCATTTTGGGGTACTTTCTGGGAGTCTCCCACAAAAGGGAGTCAGGCCTCCGTGCTCGAGTGGGAGCATGAGGGCGTGCCCCCGCTGTTCCACTGGTCCGCAGTCGCTGGTGGAGTCCGAGCAGTGCTCAACAGGCTTCCCCTGGTGACGTGGACCAAGGGATCTGGTGGTGCATTTCCCTCGAGCCTTTCCGCGACCTGAAGTGCCTGACTGGGCCTTTGTGGAGCACTCAACGAGAGCTGACCCTGCCCAAAATCCCCATGTCCAGCAGCTGGAGAGGAATCCTCAGGTTCCGGCCCCGACTCCACACAAGGTCTTAGGCCCAGGCATCGACGGGAGAGGAATAGCCACAGGACCTCTAGCAACTCGCATGGGGACTGTCCTTTCCTGAGGTCACCAGAGCGGGTCCATGAGGTCCCCGTCGTAAGTCGAGAGCACCTGCCGCAACTCGGTAAAATCCAGGAGGTTCTCCCCTGCAGGTGAGATGAGGCCCGTTTCCACTGAGAGTGTCTCGAGGCTAATCACACGTTGAACTCTGGAACTTCTAAAGAGTCTTTCACAGTCATGCTGCAACTCAAGAAGTTCCCCGACATACCCGTCTCCACTCAAGAGGAAGCTCGAGGGTCCCGGCCACATCCAGAGGAGCTCCGTTTCCGGCTCGTAGCTCGAGATGAGGGATCCTTTCCCTACTTTGGTAGGGAAAGAATTCCCGGCATTCCCATCGCATCTCAAGAGGAGGCGCTCTCCAAAGGAAAGGGGAGAGGAACTGCAGGGTCGTGCCACCATTCCAAGACTCCCCAGATGTCTCAGTCCATTCCACAGGAACCTGTTTTCCCTGCACTGCCTCGGCTTTCACGCCGAGGATCGACTCACACCACCGGACACGTGGGACAGCCCTGTGGAGAGCCTCGTGGGAAAGACTCGAGGGAAAGTCACAGATCCCTTGGTCCACGCAAGCAGAAGCGTGACACTGCTGCTACAGCTGGGAGGAAAGGGCACGCTCATGCCCCACTCGAGACGAGGCCTGAATCCCCTGGGGAGACTCCAGAGGTACCCCAAGATCCATGTCAGCACTGGAAAGGAATCCTCAGGTTCCGGCACCGACTGCACACAAGGTCTTAGGCCCCGACATCGACGGGAGGAATCCCGAGAGGCCCCGAGCAACTCGCATGGGGACTGGCCTTTCCTGAGGCCACAAGCGGGTCCTGAGGTCCCCGTCGTAAGTCGAGAGCACCTGCCGCAACTCGAGAAAATCCAGGAGGTTCTCCCTCCAGGCGAGATGAGGCCCATTTCCGCTGAGGCGTCTCGAGGCTAATCACACCTAACCTCTGGAACTTCCAAAGGGTCCTTCACACCCTTGCTGCAACTCAAGAAGTTCCCTGACATACCCGTCTCCACTCGAGAGGAAGCACGAGAGTCCCCCACATCCAGAGGAGCCCCGTTTCCGCTCAAGCTCGAGAGGAGGATCCTTTCCTGCGTGTCGGGAAAGAATTCCCGGCGTTCCCGTCATCTCAAGAGGAGTCGCTCTCCACAGGAAAGGCGAGAGGAACTCCAGGGTGTGCCACCATTCCCAGAGTCCCCCAGATGTCTCAGTCCATTTCAGGAAACCTGTTTTCCCTGCACTGCCTCGATTCAAGCCGAGGATCGACTCACACCACGGTGGCACGTGGGACAGCCCTTGTGGGAAAAGCTCGTGGAAAGCCTCGTGGGAAAGCCTCGAGGAAAGCCACAGATCCCTTGATCCACGTGAAGGGAAGCGTGACACTGCTGCTACAGCTCGGGAGTAAAGGCGGACGTGGCATGCCCCCACCTCCATGTCAGAACTGGAGAGGAATC
>NW_017190694.1:0-11154 GCF_001704415.2 Capra hircus | reverse complement strand
GAGGAAAATTCTTTTTCCAGGCTAGATGAGGCCCATTTCCGCTGAGGCGTCTCGAGGCTAATCACAACCAAACCTCTGAACTTCAAAGGGTCCTTCACCCTTGCTGCAACTCAAGAAGTTCCCCGACATACCCGTCTCCACTCGAGAGGAAGCACGAGTCCCTCCCACATTCAGAGGAGCCTCCGTTTTCGCCTCCTAGGTCGAGAGGAGGGATCCTTTCCCTGCGTGGTCGGGAAAGAATTCCTGGCGTTCCCGTCGCATCTCAAGAGAGGCGCTTTCCACAGGAAAGGCGAGAGGAACTCCAGGGTCGTGCCACCATTCCCAGAGTCTCCCAGATGTCTCGGTCCATTCCAGGGAAACTTGTTTTCCCTTCACTGCCTGGACTTTCAAGCCGAGGATCGACTCACACCAAGGTGGCACGTGGGACAGCCCCTGTGGGAAAGCCTCTGGGGCCTCGTGGAAAGCCTCGAGGGAAAGCCACAGATCCCTTGTTCCACGCGAAGGGAAGCGTGACACTGCTGCTACAGCTCGGGAGGAAATTGCACGTGCATGCCCCCACTCGTAACGAGGACTGACTGCCCTGGGGAGACTCAAGAAGTATCCCAAGATCCATGTCAGCACTGGAGAGGACTCCTCAGTTTCTGGCACCGACTCCACACAAGGTCTTAGGCCCCAGCATCGACGGGAGAGGAATCCCGAGAGGCCCCTGCGCAACTCGCATGGGGACTGGCCTTTCCTGAGGCCCCAGAGCGGGTCCCTGAGGTCCCCGTCGTAAGTCGAGAGCACCTGCCGCAACTCGAGAAATCCAGGAGGTTCTCCCTTCCAGGAGAGATGAGGCCCTTTCTGCTGAGACATCTCAAGGCTAATCACGCCTAACCACTGGAACTTCCAAAGGGTCCTTCACACCCTTGCTGCAACTCAAGAAGTTCCCCGACATACCCGTCTCCACTCGAGAGGAAGCACGAGGTCCCGCCACATCCAGAGGAGCCCCGTTTCCGCCTCCTAGCTCGAGAGAAGGGATCCTTTCCCTGCGTGTGTCTGGAAAGAATTCCCGGCGTTCCCGTCGCATCTCAAGAGGAGGCGCTCTCCACAGGAAAGGCGAGAGGAACTCCAGGGTCGTGCCACCATTCCCAGAGTCCCCAGATGTGCTCAGTCCATTCCAGGGAACCTGTTTTCCCTGCACTGCCTCGACTTTCATGCCGAGAGATCGACTCACACCACGGTGGCACGTGGGACAGCCCTGTGGAAAGCCTCGTGGGAAAGCCTCGTGGGAAAGCCTCGAGCGGAAAGCCACAGATCCCTTGATCCACGCGAAGGGAAGCATGACACCGCTGCTACAGCTCGGGAGGAAACGCACGTGCATGCCCCCACTCGAGACGAGGACTGACTACCCTGGGGAGACTCCAGAAGTATCCCAAGATCCATGTCAGCACTGGAGAAGAATCCTCAGGTTTCCGGCCACGACTTCCACACAAGGTCTTAGGCCCCGGCATCTGACGGGAGAGGAATCCCGAGAGGCCAATAAGCAACTCGCACGGAGAGTGGCCTTTCCTGAGGCCACCAGATACGGGTCCTGTGGTCCCCGTCGTAAATCGAGAGCACCTACCGCAACTCGAGAAAATCCTGGAGATTCTCCCCTCCAGGCTAGATGAGGCCATTTCCGCTGAGGCGACTCGAGGCTAATCACATCTAACCTTTGGAACTTCCATAGGGTCCTTCACACCCTTGCTGCAACTCAAGAAGTTCCCCGACATACCTTGTCCACTCGAGAGGAAGCGCGAGCGTCCCTTGCACATCCAGAGGAGGCCCTTTTCCTCCTTGTAGCTCGAGATGAGGGATCCTTTCCCTGCGTGGTCGGGAAAGAATTCCCGGCATTCCCGTCGCATCTCAAGAGGAAGCGCTCTCCACAGGAAAGGCGAGAGGAACTCCAGGGTCGTGCCACCAATCCAAGAGTCCCCCAGAGGACTGAGTCCATTCCAAAGGAAACTCTTTTACCTGCCACTGCTTGACTGTCACGCCGAGGATCGACTCACACCACGGTGGCACGTGGGACAGCCCTGTGTGTTAGCCTCGTGGGAAAGCCTCATGGGAAATCCTACAGGGAAAGCCACACATCCCTTGATCCACCCGTCGGGTAGCATGACACTGCTGCCACCGTTTAGGGAGGAAAGCCCACGTGCATTTCCCCACTCGAGACGAGGACTGACTCCCCTGGGGAGAGTCCAGAAGTACCCAAAAATCCCACGTCAGCACTGGAGAGGAATCCTCAGTTTCCGGTCCCAACTCAACACAAGGGTCTTCGACTCGGGAAATGCAAGCATTTAAAAGATCTCTCCTTTGGAGCCTCGAGGGGGGGGATCGGGGCTTCTCTGGATGTGGGCGGGACCTCGTGCTTCCTTTGAGTGTAGACGGGTAGTGTCGGGAAAGCTCTTGAGTTGCAGCAAGTGTGTGAAGGAACCATTGGAAGTTCCAGAGGTTAGGTGTGCTTAGCCTCTAGATGCGTCAGTGGAAATAGGCCTCATTTTGCCTGTAGGGGAGAACCTCCTGGATTTTCTCGAGTTACGGCAGGTGCTCTCGAATTACGACGGGGACCTCAGGGACCCGGTCTCGTGGCCTCAGGAAAGGCCAGTCCCATGCAAGTTGCCAGGGGGACTCTCGGGATTCCTCTTGGGTCGATGCCGGGGCCTAAGACCTTGTGTGGAGTCGAGGCCGGATCCTGAGGATTCCTCTCCAGTGCTGACATGGTTCTTGGGGTACTTCTGGAGTCTCCCCAGGGAAGTCAGTCCTCGTCTCGAGTGTGGGCATGCACGTGCGCTTTCCTCCCGAGCTGTAGCAGCAGTGTCACGCTTCCTAACGCGTGGTCAAGGGATCTGTAGCTTTCACTCAAGTCTTTCCTTCAAGGCTTTCCCAAGAGTCTTTCCCACAGGGCTGTCCCACCTGCCACCATGGGTGTGAGTCGATCCTCGGCTTGAAAGTCGAGGCAGTGCAGGGAAAACAGGTTCCTCTGGAATGGACTGAGACATCTGGGGGACTCTTGGAATGGTGGTACGACCCTGGAGTTCCGCTCGCCTTTCCTGTGGAGAGCGCCTCCTCTTGAGATGGGACGGGAACGCCGGGAATTCTTTCCCGACCAAGCAGGGAAAGGATCCGTCATCTCGAGGTCCGAGGCAGAAACGGGGCTCCTCTGGATGTGGGCGGGACCCTCCGTGCTTCCTCTGGAGTGGAGACGGTATGTCGGGGAACTTCTTGAGTTTCAGCAAGGTTGTGAAGGAACCTTTGGAATTTCCAGAGTTTAGGTGTGATTAGCCTCGAGAGCCTCAGCGGAAATTGGCCTCATCTTGCCTGGAGGGGAGAACCTCCTGGATTTTCTCGAATTGTGGCAGGTGTTCTCAACGTTACGCTGGGACCTCAGGGACCCGCTCTGGTGGCGTCAGGAAAGGCCAGTTCCCATCCGAGTGGCTACGGGGCCTCTCGGATTCCTCTCCCGTCGATGGTGGGGCCTAAGACCTTGTGTGAAGTCGAGGCCGGTACCTGAGGATTCCTCTCCCGTGCTGACATGGTTCTTGGGGTACTTCTTGAGTCTCCCCAGGGGTGTCAGTCCTCTTCTCAGCGGGATCATGCAAGAACGCTTACCTCCCGAGCTGCAGTAGCAGTGTCACTCTGCCCGTCGCGTGGATCAAGAGATCTGTGTCTTTCCCTCGAGGTATTTCCCACGGGGCTTTCCCTCGAGGCTTTCCCACGAGGCTTTCCCACATCGCTGTCCCACGTGCCACCGTGGTGCCAGTCGATCCTCGGCGTGAAAATCAAGGCAGTGCAGGGAAAACAGGTTCCTCTGGAATGGACTGAGACATCTGGGGGACTCTTGGAATTGTGGCACGACCCTGGAATTCCTCTCGCCTTTCCTGTGGAGAGCGCCTCTTCTTGAGATTCGGTGGGAACGCCGGGAATTCTTTCCCGACCAAGCAGGGAAAGTGCCGTGGTCCAGCCCCGGTGGATCCAGGGTGATTCGAAGGTGGGGACGTAGTCGTCGTCTTTGGAAATATACATATTTAATCCCAGATATAAAGAGATTAGAAATGGATAGTGTAGTAGGAAGATTATTGGAGAAAAAGAGGCTGAATAACTTGGATTACGTGGAATAGCATCCATCCTCCAGTAGAGAATTCAGCCAGAAAAACGGGAGCAAAAAAGAAGCGACATGGGGGAATCAGTCTTTCCGGAAACTGATCTGATTTCTTTATTTTTGGTTTTGCTTGTATACCTCTTGTTACACATAGGGATGAATACAGAGTCACGCAGGAGTCGGCATCCTGACCTTTATCAAAATCAGGTGCTTCACATAAATGTATAAAAAAAAGGTCTTAGGGATCTTACATCATCTTCTGGCCATGAATGAGACCTGCTGACATTTTATGATCCTTTCTTTCTGATAACCAAATAAACTTATTTCTTCCAAGGGTGTTTTTTCTTAAACCAGGCACCACCCTCCAAATAAAGTTACATTCCTATAGGGTGAGGGTGTAGTGAGTTACAATCAAGAAAGGAATTTATTTAACCCAAGGTTAACATGATTAGTCTTAAAGGTGAATTCTTATTTCTCCTATATGCTTAAAGGTTAATACTTATTTCTCCTATATACTAGTTATATTCATTATAAGGGTAGGGAACATGGAGATTTATCAGCAAACATCAGCCTAACAAATGAAAATCCTTTCATCAATTCTCCCCTTAAGATCTATTTAGTCTTAAGATATGATAAAGTTACATTCTTACATAGAAAGGACACAGTGATATATAACAAAGTACAGTGATCTATTACAAAAGTGAAAATCCATTAACTCAAAAAGTCTAGTATTGCTAACATCAAAAACTGCTATATTTCCTTTGCTATATTCCAAATACATTGATTAATATATTCCCAAGTGCCTAAGGATATGGAGGCCTGGTGGCAATCATTGACTCAACAAGAAGAAAAAGTCCTATGCTAATTAAGACTCTCAAAATACTCCAAAACTCTCTGTGCTGTTTACAGTTGAGAGGTAGTAAACAATCTTGTGCCTAGTGGCAGCAGTATGGATAATCCTGTCACACAAGCTGGTCTGTCAGCAGAGAGGTTTGACCTAAAATATCCTTGTCCCACCCAGAGCAGGGAATTAGCAGCAATTTTTGACACAACAAATGAAGAACCCTTCACCAATATAATTCCTAACCAACTATACTAATAATTTCTAACTCCCCAAAATAATTTGCCTTTAGTAAGTCTAAAACATCTCATGCCTCTCAGGTTGGGAGGCTGTAAACAATCACATGTGGCCGGACAAACCTATAAAGGTGGGCTAGATAACCTTCAGAGGAGTCGGCAAGCTGAAACACTCTTGTCATGCCCAAGAATATTTATTGCCTTGAAGCTGCACGTTTACTTCTTCTCCGAGAGAAACAGTTATGGGGGAGAGCCCCCGTAAAGTCAGAAGTGTAGGTGAGAGCATAAAACAGACTCTGGTTTTGGGGTTCGATGCTCGGGAACAGGGGGTTACCTGAGGCTTGATCACGCCTTTGCGCATGCCAAGCCTCCTTCCTCATGACCTTTGCCATAGGCGGAATTCCTCACGCTGGTCCCCGGAAGGAAAGGATCCCTCATCTCGAGCGACGAGGCGGAAACGCGCCTCCTGTGGATGTAGGGGGGACCATCTTGCTTATTCTCGAGTGGAGACGGGTATGTCGGGGAACTTCTTGAGTTGCAGCAAGGGTGTAAAGTACCTTTTGGAAGTTCCAGAGGTTAGGTGTGATTAGCCTCGAGACACCTCAGTGGAAATGGGCCTCATCTCGCCTGGAGGGGAGAACCTCCTGGATTTTCTCGAGTTGCGGCAGGTGCTCTCGACTTACGACGGGGACCTCAGGGGCCAGCTCTGGTGGCCTCAGGAAAGGCCAGTCCCCATTCAAGTTTCTAGGGGGCCTCTCAGGATTCCTCTCCTGTCGATGCCGGGGCCTAAGACCTTGTGTGAAGTCGGGGCTGGAACCTGAAGATTCCTCTCCAGTGCTGACATGGATCTTGTGGTACTTCTGGAGTCTCCCCAGGGGAGTCAGTCCTCGTCTCGAGTGGGGGCATGCACGTGCGCTTTCCTCCTGAGCGGTAGCAGCAGTGTCACGCTTCCCGTCGCGTGGATCAAGGGATCTGTGGCTTTCCCTCTAGGCTTTCCCATGAGGCTTTCCCACAGGGCTGTCCCACATGCCACCTTGGTGTGAGACGATCCTCGGCGTGAAAGTCATGGCAGTGCAGGGAAAACAGGTTCCTCTGGAATGGACTGAGACATCTGGGGAACTCTTGGAATGGTGGCACGACCCTGGAGTTCCTCTGGCCTTTCCTGTGGAGAGCACTTCCTCTTGAGATGCGACGGGAACGCCAGGAATTCTTTCCCGACCACGCAGGGAAAGGATCCCTCCTCTCTAGATACGAGGCGGAAACGGGGCTCCTCTGGATGTGGGTGGGACCCTCGTGCTTCATCTCGAGTGGAGACGGGTATGTCGGTGATCTTCTTGACTTGCCGCAGGGGTGTCAAAGACCCTTTGGAAGTTCCAGAGGTTAGGTGTGATTAGCCTCGAGATGCCTCAGGGGAAATGGGCCTCATCTCGCCTGGAGGGGAGAACCTCCTGGATTATCTTGAGTTGGAGCAGGTGCTCTCGTCTTAGGCATGGGGACCTCAGGGACCCGCTCCTGTGGCCTCAGAAAAGGCCAGTGCCCATGGGAGTTGCTAGGGGGCCTCTCAGGATTCCTCTCACGTCGATGCCCGCCGGAGCCTCACACCGACCACCTTGGTGTGGCCCAGAGCCCGACTGGAGAGCCGGAAACGCGTCCGACGCCGCCTCCGCTCGGGCTCTCCACACAAGGTCTTAGGCCCGGCATCGACGTGAGAGGAATCCTGAGAGGCCCCCTAGCAACTCCCATGGGCACTGGCCTTTTCTGAGGCCACAGGAGCGGGTCCCTGAGGTCCCCATGCTAAGACGAGAGCACCTGCTCCAACTCAAGATAATCCAGGAGGTTCTCCCCTCCAGGCGAGATGAGGCCCATTTCCCCTGAGGCATCTCGAGGCTAATCACACCTAACCTCTGGAACTTCCAAAGGGTCTTTGACACCCCTGCTGGCAAGTCAAGAAGATCACCGACATACCCGTCTCCACTCGAGATGAAGCACGAGGGTCCCACCCACATCCAGAGGAGCCCCGTTTCCGCCTCGTATCTAGAGAGGAGGGATCCTTTCCCTGCGTGGTCGGGAAAGAATTCCTGGCGTTCCCGTCGCATCTCAAGAGGAAGTGCTCTCCACAGGAAAGGCCAGAGGAACTCCAGGGTCGTGCCACCATTCCAAGAGTTCCCCAGATGTCTCAGTCCATTCCAGAGGAACCTGTTTTCCCTGCACTGCCATGACTTTCACGCCGAGGATCGTCTCACACCAAGGTGGCATGTGGGACAGCCCTGTGGGAAAGCCTCATGGGAAAGCCTAGAGGGAAAGCCACAGATCCCTTGATCCACGCGACGGGAAGCGTGACACTGCTGCTACCGCTCAGGAGGAAAGCGCACGTGCATGCCCCCACTCGAGACGAGGACTGACTCCCCTGGGGAGACTCCAGAAGTACCACAAGATCCATGTCAGCACTGGAGAGGAATCTTCAGGTTCCAGCCCCGACTTCACACAAGGTCTTAGGCCCCGGCATCGACAGGAGAGGAATCCTGAGAGGCCCCCTAGAAACTTGAATGGGGACTGGCCTTTCCTGAGGCCACCAGAGCTGGCCCCTGAGGTCCCCGTCGTAAGTCGAGAGCACCTGCCGCAACTCGAGAAAATCCAGGAGGTTCTCCCCTCCAGGCGAGATGAGGCCCATTTCCACTGAGGTGTCTCGAGGCTAATCACACCTAACCTCTGGAACTTCCAAAAGGTACTTTACACCCTTGCTGCAACTCAAGAAGTTCCCCGACATACCCGTCTCCACTCGAGAATAAGCAAGATGGTCCCCCCTACATCCACAGGAGGCGCGTTTCCGCCTCGTCGCTCGAGATGAGGGATCCTTTCCTTCCGGGGACCAGCGTGAGGAATTCCGCCTATGGCAAAGGTCATGAGGAAGGAGGCTTGGCATGCGCAAAGGCGTGATCAAGCCTCAGGTAACCCCCTGTTCCCGAGCATCGAACCCCAAAACCAGAGTCTGTTTTATGCTCTCACCTACACTTCTGACTTTACGGGGGCTCTCCCCATAACTGTTTCTCTCGGAGAAGAAGTAAACGTGCAGCTTCAAGGCAATAAATATTCTTGGGCATGACAAGAGTGTTTCAGCTTGCCGACTCCTCTGAAGGTTATCTAGCCCACCTTTATAGGTTTGTCCGGCCACATGTGATTGTTTACAGCCTCCCAACCTGAGAGGCATGAGATGTTTTAGACTTACTAAAGGCAAATTATTTTGGGGAGTTAGAAATTATTAGTATAGTTGGTTAGGAATTATATTGGTGAAGGGTTCTTCATTTGTTGTGTCAAAAATTGCTGCTAATTCCCTGCTCTGGGTGGGACAAGGATATTTTAGGTCAAACCTCTCTGCTGACAGACCAGCTTGTGTGACAGGATTATCCATACTGCTGCCACTAGGCACAAGATTGTTTACTACCTCTCAACTGTAAACAGCACAGAGAGTTTTGGAGTATTTTGAGAGTCTTAATTAGCATAGGACTTTTTCTTCTTGTTGAGTCAATGATTGCCACCAGGCCTCCATATCCTTAGGCACTTGGGAATATATTAATCAATGTATTTGGAATATAGCAAAGGAAATATAGCAGTTTTTGATGTTAGCAATACTAGACTTTTTGAGTTAATGGATTTTCACTTTTGTAATAGATCACTGTACTTTGTTATATATCACTGTGTCCTTTCTATGTAAGAATGTAACTTTATCATATCTTAAGACTAAATAGATCTTAAGGGGAGAATTGATGAAAGGATTTTCATTTGTTAGGCTGATGTTTGCTGATAAATCTCCATGTTCCCTACCCTTATAATGAATATAACTAGTATATAGGAGAAATAAGTATTAACCTTTAAGCATATAGGAGAAATAAGAATTCACCTTTAAGACTAATCATGTTAACCTTGGGTTAAATAAATTCCTTTCTTGATTGTAACTCACTACACCCTCACCCTATAGGAATGTAACTTTATTTGGAGGGTGGTGCCTGGTTTAAGAAAAAACACCCTTGGAAGAAATAAGTTTATTTGGTTATCAGAAAGAAAGGATCATAAAATGTCAGCAGGTCTCATTCATGGCCAGAAGATGATGTAAGATCCCTAAGACCTTTTTTTTATACATTTATGTGAAGCACCTGATTTTGATAAAGGTCAGGATGCCGACTCCTGCGTGACTCTGTATTCATCCCTATGTGTAACAAGAGGTATACAAGCAAAACCAAAAATAAAGAAATCAGATCAGTTTCCGGAAAGACTGATTCCCCCATGTCGCTTCTTTTTTGCTCCCGTTTTTCTGGCTGAATTCTCTACTGGAGGATGGATGCTATTCCACGTAATCCAAGTTATTCAGCCTCTTTTTCTCCAATAATCTTCCTACTACACTATCCATTTCTAATCTCTTTATATCTGGGATTAAATATGTATATTTCCAAAGACGACGACTACGTCCCCACCTTCGAATCACCCTGGATCCACCGGGGCTGGACCACGGCACTTTCCCTGCTTGGTCGGGAAAGAATTCCCGGCGTTCCCACCGAATCTCAAGAAGAGGCGCTCTCCACAGGAAAGGCGAGAGGAATTCCAGGGTCGTGCCACAATTCCAAGAGTCCCCCAGATGTCTCAGTCCATTCCAGAGGAACCTGTTTTCCCTGCACTGCCTTGATTTTCACGCCGAGGATCGACTGGCACCACGGTGGCACGTGGGACAGCGATGTGGGAAAGCCTCGTGGGAAAGCCTCGAGGGAAAGCCCCGTGGGAAATACCTCGAGGGAAAGACACAGATCTCTTGATCCACGCGACGGGCAGCAGTGACACTGCTACTGGCAGCTCGGGAGGTAAGCGTTCTTGCATGATCCCGCTGAGAAGAGGACTGACACCCCTGGGGAGACTCAAGAAGTACCCCAAGAACCATGTCAGCACGGGAGAGGAATCCTCAGGTACCGGCCTCGACTTCACACAAGGTCTTAGGCCCCACCATCGACGGGAGAGGAATCCGAGAGGCCCCGTAGCCACTCGGATGGGAACTGGCCTTTCCTGACGCCACCAGAGCGGGTCCCTGAGGTCCCAGCGTACGGTTGAGAACACCTGCCACAATTCGAGAAAATCCAGGAGGTTCTCCCCTCCAGGCAAGATGAGGCCAATTTCCGCTGAGGCTCTCGAGGCTAATCACACCTAAACTCTGGAAATTCAAAAGGTTCCTTAACAACCTTGCTGAAACTCAGAAGTTCCCCGACATACCGTCTCCACTCAGAGGAAGCACGAGGGTCCGCCACATCCGAGGAGCCCCGTTTATGCCTTCGGACCTCGAGATGACGGATCTTTCCCTGCTTGGTCGGGAAAGAATTCGGCGGCGTTCCGTCCCATCTCAAGAGGAGGCGCTCTCCACAGGAAAGGCGAGCGGAACTCCAGGGTCGTACCACCATTCCAAGAGTCCCCCAGATGTCACAGTCCATTCAGAGGAACATGTTTTCCTGCACTGCTCGACTTTCAAGCCGAGGATCGACTCACACCTGGTGGCAGGTGGGACAGCCCTGTGGGAAAGACTCTTGGAAAGCCTTGAAGGAAAGACTTGAGTGAAAGCTACAGATCCTTGACCACGCGTTAGGAAGCGTGACACTGCTGCTACAGGCTCGGGAGGAAAGCGCACGTGCATGCCCACACTCGAGACGAGGACTGACTTCCCCTGGGGAGACTCAGAAGTACCCAAGAACCATGTCAGCACTGGAGAGGAATCCTCAGGATCCGGCCTCGACTCCACACAAGGTCTTAGCCCGGCATCGACCCAAGAGGAATCCGAGAGTCCCCTGGCAACTTGCATGGGGGACTGGCCTTTCCTGAGGCACGAGACCGGGTCCCTGAGGTCCCGTCGTAAGTTCGAGAGCACTGCCGTAACTCGAGAAAATCCAGGAGGTTCTCCCACCAGGCGAGATAGGCCATTT
>NW_017190693.1:0-11157 GCF_001704415.2 Capra hircus | reverse complement strand
GACCAGGCAGGGAAAGGATCCTCCTCCGAGCTAGGGAGGCGGAAACGGGCTCCTCTGGATGTGGGCGGGACTCTTGGGTATGTCGGGGAACTTCTTGAGTTGCAGCAAGGGTGTGAAGGACCCTTCGGAAGTTCCAGAGTTTAGGTGTGATTAGCCTCGAGACGCCTCAGCGGAAATGGGCCTCATCTCTCCTGGAGGGGAGAACCTCCTGAATTTTCTCGAGTTGCGGCAGGTGCTCTCGACTTACGACGGGGACCTCAGGGACCCGCTCTGGTGGCCTCAGGAAATGCCAGTCCCCATGTGAGTTGCTTGGGGGCCTCTCGGATTCCTCTCCCGTCGATGCCGGGGCCTAAGACCTTGTGTGAAGTAGGCGCCGGATCCTGAGCATTTCTCTCCCAGTGCTGACATGGATCTTGGGTAGTTCTGGAGTCTCCCAGGGGAGTCAGTCCTCGTCTCGGGGGGGGGCATGCACGTGCGCTTTCTTCCCGAGCTGTAGCAGCAGTGTCACGCTTTCCTTCTTGTGGATCAAGGGATCTGGGGCTTTCCCTCGAGGCTTTCCCACGAGGCTTTCCCAGGCTTTCCCACAGGGCTGTCCCACGTGCCACCGTGGTGTGAGTCGATACTCGGCTTGAAAGTCGAGGCAGTGCAGGGAAAGCAGGTTTCCCTGGAATGGACTGAGACATCTGGGGACTCTGGGAATGGTGGCATGACCCTGGAGTTCCTCTCGCCTTTCCTGTGGAGAGCACCTCGTCTTGAGATGTGCCGGGAACGCCGGGTATTCTTTCCCGAACACACAGGGAAAGGATCCCTCCGCTCGAGCTAAGAGGCAGATGCGGGGCTCCTCAGGATGTGCGCGGGATGCTCGTGTTTCCTCTCGAGTGGAGACGGGTATGTCGAGGAACTTCTTGAGTTGCAGCAAGGGTGTGAAGGACCCTTTGGAAGTTCCAGGGGTTAGGTGTGATTATCCTCGAGACGCCTCAGCGGAAATGGGCCTCATCTCGCCTGGAGGGGAGAACCTCCTGGATTTTCTCGAGTTGCGGCAGGTGCTCTCGACTTTCGACGGGGACTTCAGGGACCCGCTCTCGTGGACTCAGGAAAGGCCAGTCCCCAGGCGAGTTGCTCGGGGCCTCTCAGGGTTCCTCTTCCTTCGATGCCAGGGCCTAAGACCTTGTGTGGAGTCGGTGCCGGAACCTGAGGATTCCTCTCCAGTGCTGACATGGATGTTGGGGTACTTCTGGAGTCTCTCCAGGTGAATCAGTCCTCGTCTCGAGTCGGCGAATGCACGTGCGCTTACCTCCCGAGCTGTAGAAGAGGGTCACGCTTCCCTTCGCGTGGATCAAGGGATCTGTGGCTTTCCCTCGAGGCTTTCCCATGAGGCTTTCCCACGAGGCTTTCCCACAGGGCTGTCCACGTTCCACAATGGTGTGAGTCGATCCTCGGCTTGAAAGTCGAGGCAGTGCAGGGAAAACAGGTTTCCCTGGAATGGACTGAGACATCTGGGGGACTCTGGGAATGGTGGCACGACCCTGGAGTTCCTCTCGACTTTCCTGTGGAGAGCGCCTCCTCGTGAGATGCGACGGGAACGCCAGGAATTCTTTCCCTACCAGGCAGGGAAAGGATCCCTCCTCTCGAGCAAGGAGGGGAAAAGGGGCTCCTCTGGATGTGGGCGGGACTCTCGTGCTTCCTCTCGAGTGGAGGGTAAGGGGAAGGAGTTGCAGCACCTGAAGGACCCTTTGTAAGTTCCAGAGGGTAGGTGTGATGAGCCTCGAGACGCCTCAGCGGAAATGGGCCTCATCTCGCCTGGTGGGGAGAACCTCCTTGATTTTCTCGAGTTGCGGCAGGTGCTCTCGACTTACGATGGGAACCTCAGGGACACGCTCTGGTGGCCTCAGGAAAGGCCATTCCCCTTACGAGTTGCTCGGGGGCCTCTCGGGATTCCTCTCCCGTCGATGCCGGGGCCCTAAGACTGCCGGGAGCCAGTGTGAGGAAGCCCGCCCGTGACAAGGTTATGAGGAAGGAAGCTGACATACGCAAGGCGTGCTCAGACTTCAGGGACCCTCTGGAAATTTTTAAGCATGTACCCAACAAAAATCTGCCGGTTTTTGTGCTCTGCTTTTTCACTCTTCTGACCTTTTCTGGAAAAAGTCAATTCAGGGCATTAGTCTTCTGCATTTGAAAGAGTGTTTCAATCCAAAAACCCTCTGATGGCTTTCTAGCCTGCCTGTAGGACTCGTACAGCTGCGCTTGTGATTGTTTGAGGCCTCCTGACCGCAGGAGGCACAGGAAGCTTAAAACATCCTAGGAATGCAGGAGCTTCAGAGGAGTCAAAATCTTTAGAATAGGACTGATTAAAAGTTTCGTTTTTTGGGTCAATGCTTGCTGCCAAATTTTCATATCCTTTATTTTTAGATATAGTTGGTATATAGAAAAACAAGTAGTAGACCTGGTATTAGCAACATTAGATCTTTGAGTTAAGTACCTTCTTTGTTATAACCCACTGCACCTTTGTTCTATAGAGATGTAACTTTAATGCTTTAAGGAGATGCAGATTAAAGAAAAACACTTCAGGGGAAACAAAATTAACATTCATTAAGGAAGAGAGCCAAAAAGTGTTAACAAGCCTCTTGGCCAGAAGATAATGTAAATCACCTGAGACCTTTTTATACAAAATGATGTACAGAAAGAATCTGGGTTGTGATCGCTACATAATTTTGTGTTATCCATTGATCTCCATGTTTTATCAAAAGTATAGAAGGCCTTCTGAACAATAAAGGAGGAGGCCAGGGGCCGGGGCCTGTTTCTCGGACCAGCTTCTCGAACTAGTCTCTCAGCCTGGTTTCTTGGACTCTGGCTCCCCTGTGTCTTTCTCTCTCTTTCTTCTTCTCTACCTTTCCTTCCTCTGCTCTTTACTTTAACTTCAGGCTGAATCTCCACCTGGAGTGCGGAGGCTCGCCAGGTCTACTTACTTGCCCTGGCTGTTAAGACCCGCACGAAAGGGAGCTTAAGGCGAGGCACCCTTAGATATTCAAGCGGGCGCCGGTGGCCCAACGTAGGTGGTGCAAATTCCTTGTCTGGAATTTAATTGGCCTTCCGCCTAAACCAACCTATTCAGCCTCTTACTCCACTTAATCTTCTTACTATACTATAGTTTCCTAATCTAATCTTACATTAATAAATAAACAAGTCTTTCCACCCCAATGCCGTCCACCCTTCGAATTCCCTGGATCCACCGGGCTGGACCCCGCATAAGACCTTGAGTGAAGTCGTGCCCGGAACCTGAGGATTCCTCTCCAGTGCTGAACATGGATCTTGGGGTACTTCCTGAGTCTCCCCAGGGGAGTCAGTCCTCGCTCGAGTGGGGGCATGCACCGTGCGCTTTCCTCCCGAGCTGTAGCAGCAGTGTCACGCTTCCCCTTGCGTGGACCAAGGGATCTGTGGCTTTCCCTCGAGTCTTTCCCACGAGGCTTTCCCACAGCGCTGTCCCACGTGTCCCGGTGGTGTGAGTCGATCCTCGCGCGTGAAAGCCGAGCAGTGCAGGGAAAACAGGTTCCTGTGGAACGGACTGAGATATCTGGGGGAGTCTTGGAATGGTGGCACGACCCTGCAGTTCCTCTCCCCTTTCCTTTGGAGAGCGCCTCCTCTTGAGATGCGATGGGAATGCCGGGAATTCTTTCCGGACCAAGCAGGGAAAGGATCCGTCCTCTCGAGCTACAAGCCCGGAAACGGAGCTCCTCTGGATGTGGCCGGGACCCTCGTGCTTCCTCTTGAGTGGAGACGGGTATGGTCGGGGAACTTCTTGAGTTGCAGCATGGCTGTGAAAGACTCTTTGGAAGTTCCAGAGGTCACGTGTGATTAGCATCGAGACACCTCAGTGGAAACGGGCCTCATCTCGCCTGGAGGGGAGAACCTCCTGGATTTTACCGAGTTGCGGCAGGTGCTCTCGACTTACGACGGGGACCTCATGGACCCGCTTTGGTGACCTCAGTAAAGGCCAGTCCCCATGCGAGTTGCTAGAGGGCCTGTCGCTGTTCCTCTCCCGTCGATGCCAGGGCCTAAGACCTTGTGTGGAGTCGGGGCCGGAACCCTGAAGATTCCTCTCCAGGGCTGACATGCATCTTGAGGTGCTTCTGGAGTCTCCCCAGGGAGTCAGTCCTCGTCTCGAGGGGGGGCATGCACGTGCGCTTTCCTCCCGTGCTGTAGCAGCAGTGTCACGCTTCCCATCGCGTGGATCAAGGGATCTGTGGCTTTCCCTCGAGGCTTTCAGACGAGGCTTTCCCACAGGGCTCTCCCACGTACCACCGCGATCCTCGCCTCTGCCACCGCGATCCTCGCCGTGCAAGTCGAAGCAGTGCAGGGAAAACAGGATCCTCTGGAATGGACTGAGACATCTGGGGGACTCTTGGAATGGTGGCACGACCCATGAGTTCCTGTCACGCTTCCCGTCGCGGGGATCAAGGGATCTGTGGCTTTCCCTCGAGGCTTTCCCACGAGGCTTTCCCACAGGGCTGTCCCACGTGCCACCATGGTGTGAGTCGATACTAGGCGTGAAAGTCGAGGCAGTGCAGGGAAAACAGGTTCCTCTGAAATGGACTGACACATCTGGGGGACTCTTGGAATGGTGGCACGACCCTGGAGTTCCTCTCGCCTTTCCTATTGAGAGCCCTTACTCTTGAGATGCCACGGGAACGCCGAAAAATCTTTCCTGACTAAGCAGGATAGCATCCCTCATCTCAAGCTGCCAGGCGGAAACGAGGATAGTCTGGATGTGGGCGGGACCCTCGTGCTTCCTCTCTAGTGTAGACGGGTATGTCGGGGAACTTCTTGAGTTGCAGCAAGGACCCTTTTGAATTTCCAGAGTTTAGGTGTGATGAGCCTCCAGACGCCTCAGAGGAAATGGGCCTCATCTCGCCTGGAGGGGAGAACCACCTGGATTTTCTAGAGTTGGGCAGGGTCTCTCGAGTTAAGACGGGGACCTCAGGGACCCGCTCTGGTGGCCTCAGGAAAGGCCAGTGCCCATGGGAGTTGCAAGGGGGCCTTTCGGGATTCCTCTCCCGTCGATGTTGGGGCCTAAGACCTTGTGTGGAGTCGGGGCCGGAACCTGAGGATTCCTCCCCAGTGCTGACATGGGTCTTGGCGTATTTCTGGAGTCTCCCCTGGGGAGTCAGTGCTCATCTCGTGTGGGTGCATGCACGTGAGCTTTCCTCACGAACTGTAGCAGTAGTGTCACACTTCCCGTCGCATGGATCAAGGGATCTGTGGCTTTCCCTCGAGGCTTTCCCACGAGGATTTTCCTCAGGGCTGTCCCACGTGCCACCGTGGTGTGAGTCGATCCTCGGCTTGAAAGTCGAGGCAGTGCCGGGAAAACAGGTTTCCCTGGAATTGACAGAGACATCTGGGGGACTCCGGGAATGGCGGAAGGACCCTGGAGTTTCTCTCGCCTTTCCAGTGGAGAGGGCCTCCTCTTGAGATGCGACTGGAACGCCGGGAATGCTTTCCAGACCACGCAGGGAAAGGATCCCTTCTCTCGAGCTATGAGGTGGAAACGGTGCTCCTCTGAAAGTGGGCGGGAAGATGTTGATACTCTCGAGTGGAGACGGGTATGTCGGAGAACTTCTTGAGTTGCAGCAAGGGTGTGAAGGACCCTTTGGAAGTTCCAGAGGTTAGGTGTGATTAGCCTCGAGACGCCTCAGCGCAAATGGGCCTCATCTCGCCTTTAAGGACGCCAAGATCCATGTCAGCACTGGAGAGGAATCCTCAGGTTCCGGCACCCACTCCACACAAGGTCTTAGGCCACCGGCATCGACGGGAGAGGAATCCCGAGAGGCCCCCGAGCAAACTCGCATGGGGAATGGCCTTTCCTGAGGCCACCAGAGCGGGTCCCTCAGGTCCCCGTCTTAAGTCGAGATCACCTGTCACAACTCGAAAAAATCCAGGAGGTTCTCCCCTCCAGGCGAGATGAGGCCCATTTCCCTGAGGCGACTCGAGCCTAATTACACCTAAACCTCTGGAATTTCCAAAGGGTTCTTCACACCCTTGCTGCAACTCAAGAAGTTCCCCGACATACCCGTCTCCACTCGAGAGGAAGCACGAGAGTCTCGCCCACATCCAGAGGAGCCCCGTTTCCGCCTCACAGCTAGAGAGGAGGTATCCTTTCCCTGCGTCGTCGGGAAAGAATTCCCGGTCTTCCCTTCACAACTCAAGAGGAGGCGCTCTCAACAGGAAAGGTGAGAGGAACTCCCTGGTCGTGCCACCATTCCCAGAGTTCCCCAGATATCTCAGTCCATTCCAGGGAAACCTGTTTTCCCTGCACTGCCTCGACTTACAAGCTGAGGATCGACTCACAGCACGGTGGCACGTGGGACAGCCCTGTGAGAAAGCCTCGTGAGAAAGCCTCATGGGCAAGCCTCGAGGGAAAGCCACTGATCCCTTGATCCACTCGATGGGAAGAATGACACTGCTGCTACAGCTCGGGAGGAAAGCGCTCTTCAATGCCCCCACTCGAATGAGGACTGACTCCCCTGGGGAGACTCCCGAAGTACCCCAAGATCCATGTCAGCACTGGAGAGGAATCCTCAGGTTCCAGGACCGACCCACACAAGGTCTTAGGCCCCGGCATCGACGGGAGAGGAAATCCCGAGAGGCCGCCGTGCAACTCGCATGGGGACTGGCCTTTCCTGCAGCCATCAGAGCGGGTCCCTGAGGTCCCCGTCGGAAGTCGAGAGCACCTGCCGCAACTTGAGAAAATCCAGGAGGTTCTCCCCTCCAGGCGAGATGAGGCGCATTTCCGCTGAGGCCCCTAGAGGCTAATTGCACCTAACATCTGGAACTTCCAAAAGGTCCTTCACACCCTTTCTGCAACTGAATAAGTTCCCCGACATACTCGCCTCCACTCGAGAGGAAGCACGAGAGTCGCGCCCACATCCAGAGGAGCCCCGATTCCGTCTCATAGCTCGAGAGGAGGGATCATTTCCCTGCGTGGTCGTGAAAGAATTCCCGGCGTTCCCGTCGCATCTCAAGAGGAGGCGCTCTCCACAGGAAAGTTGAGAGGAACTCTAGAGTCTGGCCACCATTCCCAGAGTGCCCCAGTTGTCTCAATCCATTCCCTGCACTACCTCGACTTTCAAGCCGAGGATCGACTCACACAATGGGGGCATCAGGGACAGCCCTGTGGGAAAGCCTCGTGGGAAAGCCTCCTGGGAAAGCCTTGAGGGAAACCACAGAACCCTTGATCCACTCGAATTGAAGCATGACACTGCTGCTACAGCTCGGGAGGTAAGCGCACGGGCATGCCCCCATTCGAGACGAGGACTGACTCCCCTGGGGAGACTCCAGAAGTACCCCAAGATCCATGTCAGCACTGGAGAGGAATCCTCAGGTTCCAGGACCGACTCCACACAATGTCTTAGGCCCCGGCATCGACGGGAGAGGAATCCCGAGAGGACCCCGAACAACTCGCATGGGGACTGGCCTTTCCTGAGGCCACCAGAGCGGGTCCCTAAGTTCCCGGTCGTAAGTCGAGAGCACCTGCCGCAACTCGAGAAAATCCAGGAGGTTCTCCCCTCCAGGCGATATGAGGCCCATTTCCGCTGAGGCGTCTCGAGGCTATTCACACCTAACCTCTGGAACTTCCAAAGGGTCATTCATACCCTTGCTGCAACTCAAGAAGTTCCCTGACATACCCGTCTCCACTCGATAGGAAGCACGAGAGTCCCGCCCACATCCAGAGGAGCCCCGTTTCCGCCTCCTAGCTCGAGAGGAGGGATCCTTTCCCTGCGTGGTGGGGAAAGAATTCCCCGCGTTCCAGTCGCTTCTCAAGAGGAGGCGCTCTCCACAGGAAAGGCGAGAGGAACTTCAGAGTCGTGCCACCATTCCCAGAGTCCCCCAGATGTCTCAGTCCATTCCAGGGAAACCTGTTTTCCCTGCACTGCTTCTACTTTCAAGCCGAGTATCCACTCACACCACGGTGGCACGTGGGACTGCCCTGTGGGAAAGACTCGTGGGAAAGCCTCATGGGAAAGCCTCGTGGGAAAGCCTCGAGCGAAAGCCACAGATCCCCTGATCCACGCGAAGGGAAGAGCGACACTGCTGCTACAGCTCGGGAGGAAATCGCCCGTGACGCCACCACTCGAGTCGAGGACTGACTTCCCTGGGGAGACTCTAGAAGTACCCCAAGATCCATGTCGGCACTGGAGAGGAATACTCAGGTTCGGGCACTGACTCCACACAAGGTCTTAGGACCCAGCATCGACGGGAGTGGAATTCCGAGAGGCCCGCGAGCAACTCGCATGGGGACTGGCCTTTCCTGAGGCCATCAGAGCGGGACTCTGAGGTACCCGTCGTAAGTCGAGAGCACCTGCCGCAACTCGAGAAAATCCAGGAGGTTCTCCCCTCCAGGAGAGATGAGGCGCATTTGTGCTGAGGCGTCTCAGGGTAATCAGACCTAACCTCTGCAACTTCCAAAGGGTCCTTCACAACCTTGCTGCAACTCAAGAAGTTGCCCGACATACCCGTCTCCACTCGAGAGGAAGCACGAGAGTCCCGCCCACATCCAAAGGAGCCCCGTTTCCGCCTCCTAGCTCGAGAGGAGAGATCCTTTCCCTGCGGGGCTCGGGAAAGAATTCCCGCGTTCCCGTCGCATCTCAAGAGGAGGCACTCTCCACAGGAAAGGCAAGAGGAAATCCAGGGTCGTGTCACCATTCCCAGAGTCCCCCAGATGTCTCAGTCCATTCCAGGGAAACCTGTTTTCCCTGCATTGCCTCGACTTTCAAGCCGAGGATCGACTCACACCAAGGTGGCACGTGGGACTGCCCTGTGGGAAAGCCTCGTGGGAAAGCCTCGAGGGGAAGCCACAGATCCCTTGATCCACGCGAAGGGAAGCGCGACACTGCAGCTAGAGCTCGGAAGGAAACGCACTTGCATGCCCCACTCGAGACGAGGACTGACTCCCCTGGGGAGACTCCAGAAGTACCCCCTGATCCATGTCCGGCACTGGAGAGGAATCGTCAGGTTCCGGCACCAACTCCACACAAGGACTTAAGCCTGGGCATCGACGGGAGAGGAATCCCGAGAAGCCCCCGAGCAACTCCCATGGGGACTGGCCTTTCCTGAGGCACCAGAGCGGGTCCCTGAAGTCCCGTCGTAAGTCGAGAGCACCTGCCGTACCTCGAGAAAATCCAGGAGGTTCTCCCCTCCGGGCGAGATGAGGCCCATTTCCGCTAATGCGTCAAGAGGCTAATCATATCTAACATCTGGAAGTTCCAAAGGGTCCTTCACACCCTTGCTGCAACTCAAGAAGTTCCCCGACTTGCCCGTCTCCACTAGAGAGGAAGCACGAGAGTGCCGCCCACATCCAGAGGAGCCCCATTTGTGCCCTCCTAGCTCGAGAGGAGGGATCCTTTCCCTGCGTGGTCAGGAAAGAATTCCCGGCGTTCCCGTCGCATCTCAAGAGGAGGCACTCTCCACAGAAAAGGCGAGAGAAAATCCAGGGTCGTGCCACCATTCCCAGAGTCCCCCAGATGTCTCAGTCCATTCCAGGGAAACCTGTTTTCCCTGCACTGCCTCGACTTTCAAGCCGGGATCGACTCACACCACGGTGGCACGTGGAACAGCCCTGTGGGAAAGCCTCGTGGGAAAGCTTAGAGGGAAAGCCTCGAGCGAAAGCCACAGATCCTTGATCCACGCCAAGGGAAGCGTGACACTTCTGCTACTGCTCGAGAGGAAAGCGCAAGTGCATGCCCCACTCGAGACAAGGACTGACTTCCCTGGGGAAACTCCAGAAGTACCCCAAGATCCATGTCAGCACTAGAGGGGAATCCTCAGGTTCCGGCACTGACTCCTAACAAGGGTCTTAGGTCCCGGCATCGACGGGGAGAGGAATCCCGAGAGGCCCCCGAGATACTCACATGGGGACTGGCCTTTCCTGAGGCCCCCCAGAGCAGGTCCCTGAGGTCCCCGTCGTAAGACAAGAGCAACTGCCGCAACTCGACAAAGTCCAGGAGGTTCTCCCCTCCAGGCGTGATGAGGCCCATTCGTGCTGAGGCGTCTCGAGGCTAATCAGAGCTAACCTCTGGAACATCCAAAGGGTCCTTCACACCCTTGCTGTAACTCAAGAAGTTCCCCGACATACCCGTCTCCACTCGAGAGGAAGCACGAGAGTCCCGCCCACATCCAGAGGAGCCCCGTTTCCCGCCTCCTAGCTCGAGAGGAGGGATCCTTTCCCTGCGTGGTCGGGAAAGAATTCCCGGCGTTCCCGTCGCATCTCAAGAGGAGGCACTCTCTACAGGAAAGGCGAGAGGAACTCCAGGTTCGTGCCACATTCCAGAGTCCCCAGATGTCTCAGTCCATTCCAGGGAAACCTTTTTTCCCTGCACTGCCTCGACGTTCAAGCCGAGGATCGACTCACACCAGGGTGGCACGTGGGACATCCCTGTGGGAAAGCCTCGTGGGAAAGCCTTGTGTGAAAGCCTCGAGGGAAAGCCACTGATCCCTTGGTCCACGCGAAGGGAAGCGTGACACTGCTGCTACAGCTCGGGAGGAAAGTGTACGTGCATGCCCCCACTCGACACAAGGTCTGACTCCACTGAGGAGAATACAGAAATACCCCAAGATCCATGTCAGCACTGGAGAGGAATCCTGAGGTTCCGGCACCCACTCCACACAAGATCTTAGGCCCCGGCATCGACGGGAGCGGAATCCCGAGAGGCCCCCGAGCAACTGGCATGGGGACTGGCCTTTCCTGAGGCCACAAGAGCGGGTCCCTGAGGTCCCCGTCCTAAGTCGAGAGCACCTTCCGCAACTCAAGAAAAATCCAGGAGATTCCCCCTCCAGGCGATATGAGGCCCATTTGTGCTGAGCGTCTCGAGTCTAATCACACCTAACTCTGGAACTTCCAAAGGGTCCTTCACACCCTTGCTGCAACTCAAGAAGTTCCCTGACATACCCGTCTCCACTCGAGAGGAAGCACGAGAGTCCCGCCCACATCATCCAGAGGAGCCCGTTTGCCGCCTCCCTAGCTCGAGAGGAGGATCCTTTCCCTGCGTGATCGCGGGAAAGAATTCCTGGCCTTCCCGTCGCAACTCACAAGAGGAGGCGCTCTCCACAGGGAAAGGCGAGAGGAACTCCAGGGTCGTGCCTCCATCCCAGAGTCCCCCAGATGTC
>NW_017190692.1:0-11157 GCF_001704415.2 Capra hircus | reverse complement strand
TGATGTCTCCGTCCATTCCAGGGAAAACTGTTTTCCCTGCACTGCCCACTTTTCAAGCCGAGGATCGACACACACCACGGTGGCACGTGGGACAGCCCTGTGGGAAAGCCTCGTGGGAAATCCTCATGGGAAAGCCTCGAGGGAAAGCAACAGATCCCTTGAGATCCACGCGAAGGGAAGCGCGACACTGCTGCTACAGCTCGGAAGGAAAGCGCACGTGCATGCCCCCACTCGAGACGAAGGACTGACTGCCCTGGGGAGACTCCAGAAGTACCCCAAGATCCATGTCAGCACTGGAGAGGAATCCTCAGGTTCCGGCACTGACTCCACACAAGCTCTTAGGCCCCAGCATCTAAGGGAGAGGAATCCCGAGAGGCCATCGAGCAACTCGCATGGGGACTGGCCTTTCCTGAGGCTACCGGAGGGGTCCTTGCGGTCCCCGTCGTAAGTTGAGAGCACCTGCCGCAACTCGAGAAAATCCAGGAGGTTCTCCCATCCAGGCGAGATGAGGCCCATTTTCGCTGAGGCGTCTCAAGGCTAATCACACCTAACCTTTAGAACTTAAAAGGGTCCTTCACACCCTTGCTGCAACTCAGAAGTTCCCCGACATACCGGTCTCCACTCGAGAGGAAGCACGGGAGTCCCGCCCACATCCAGAGCAACACCGTTTCCGCCTCCTAGCTCGAGAGGAGGGATCCTTTTCCCTGCGTGGTCGGGAAAGAATTCCCGGCATTTCCGTCGCATCTCAAGAGGAGGCTCTCTCAACAGGAAAGGCGAGAGGAACTCCAGTGTCGTGCCACCATTCCCAGAGTCCCCCAGATGTCTCCGTCCATTCCAGGGAAACCTGTTTTCCCAGCACTGCGTCGACATTCAAGCTGAGGATCGACTCACACCACGGTGGCACGTGGGACAGCCCTGTGGGAAAGCGTCGTGGGAAAGCCTCGTGGGAAAGCCTCGAGGGAAAGCCACAGATCCCTTGATCCACGCGAATGGAAGCGCGACACTAATGCTACAGCTCGAGAGGCACGCGCACGTGCATGCCCCCACTCGAGAAGAGGACTGACTCCCCTGGGGAGACTCCAGAAGTACCCCAAGATCCATGTCAGCACTGGAGAGAAATCCTCAGGTTCCGGCACTGACTCCACACGAGGTCTCAGGCCCCGGAATCGACGGGAGAGGAATCCCGAGATGCCCCCGAGCAACTCGCATGGGGAATGGCATTTCCTGATGCCACCAGAGCGGGTCCCTGAGGTCCCCATCGTAAGTCGAGAGCACCTGCCACAATTCGAGAAAATCCAGGAGGTTCTCCCCTCCAGGCGAGATGAGGCCCATTTCCGCTGAGGTATCTCGAGGCTAATCACACCTTACCTCTGGAACTTCCAAAGGGCCCTTCACACACTTGCTGCAACTCAAGAAGTTCCCCGACATACCCGTCTCCACTCGAGAGGAAGCACGAGAATCCCGCCCACAACCAGAGGAGCCCCGTTTCCGCCTCCTTGCTCGAGAGGAGGGATCCTTTCACTGCGTGGTCGGGATAGAATACCCGGTGTTCCCGTCACATCTCAAGAGGAGGCGCTCTCCTCAGGAAAGGCGAGAGGAACTCCAGGGTCGTGCCACCATTCCCAGAGTCCCCCAGATGTCTCAGTCCATTTCACGGAAACCTGTTTTCCCTGCACTGCGTCGACTTTCAAGCCGAGGATCAACTCACACCACGGTGGCACGTGGGACAGCCCTGTGGGAAAGCCTCGTGGGAAAGCCTCGTGGGAAAGCCTCGGGGAAAGCCTCGAGGGAAAGCCACAAACCCATTGATCCACGCGAAGGGAAGCGAGACACTGCTGCTACAGCTCCGGAGTAAATCGCACGTGCATGCCCCCTCTCGAGACGAGGACTGACTCCCCTGGGGAGACTCCAGAAGAACCCCACGATCCATGTCGGCACTGGAGAGGAATCCTCAGGTTCCGGCACTGAGTCCACACAAGGTCTTAGGCCCCGGCATCGACGGGAGAGGAATCCCGAGAGGCCCCCGAGCAACTCGCATGGGGACTGGCCTTTCCTGAGGCCACCAGAGCGGGTCCCTGAGGCCCTCGTCGTAAGTCGAGAGCACCTGCCGCAACTCGAGAAAATCCAGGAGGTTCTCCCCTCTAGGCTAGATGAGGCCCATTTCCTCTGAGGCAACTAGGCGGTAATCACACTTAAACCCTTGAACTTCCAAAGGGTCCTTCACACCCTTGCTGCAACTCAAGAAGTTCCTCGACATACCCGTCTCCACTCAAGAGGAACCCGAGCGTCCCGCCCATATCCAGAGTGGCCCCGTTTCCGCCTGCTAGCTCGAGAGGAGGTATCCTTTCCCTGCGTGGTGGGGAAAGAATTCCCGGCGTTCCCGTCTCATCTCAAGAGGAGGCGCTCTCCACAGGAAAGGCGAGAGGAACTCCAGGATCAGGTCCCATTCCCAGAGTCCCCCAGATGTCTCAGTCCATTCCAGGGAAACCTGTTTTCCCTGCACTGCCTCGACTTTCAAGCCGAGGATCGACTCACACCGCGATGGCACGTTGGACAGCCCTGTGGGAAAGCCACGTGGGAAAGCCTCGTGGGAAAGCCTCGAGCGAAAGCCACAGATCCTTTGATCCACGCGAAAGGAAGCGTGACACTGCTGCTACAGCTCGGGAGGAAAGCGCACGTGCATGCCCCCACTCGAGACGAGGACTGACTCCCCTGGGGAGACTCCAGTAGTACCCCAAGATCCATGTCAGCACTGGAGAGGAATCCTCAGGTTCCGGCACCGACTCCACACAAGGTCTTAGGACCCGGCATCGACGGGACAGGAATCCCGAGAGGCCCCCAAGCATCTCGCATGGGGACTGGCCTTTCCTGAAGGCCACCACAGCGGGTCCCTGAGGTCCCCGTCGTAAGTCGAGAGCACCTGAGGCAACTCGAGAAAATCCAGGAGGTTCTCCCCTCCAGGCGAGATGAGGCCCATTTCCGCTGAGGCGTCTCGAGGCTAATCACATCTAACATCTGGAACTTCCAAAGGGTCCTTCACACCCTTGCTGCAACTCAAGAAGTTCCCAGACATACCCGTCTCCACTAGAGAGGAAGCACGAGAGTTCCGCCCACATCCAAAGGAGCCCCGTTTCCACCTCCTAGCTCGAGAGGAGGGATCCTTTCCCAGCGTGGTCGGGAAAGAATTACCGGCGTTTCCGTTGCATCTCAACAGGAGGCGCTCTCCACAGGATAGGCGAGAGGACTCCAGGGTCGTGCCACCATTCCCAGAGTACCCTGGATGTCTCAGTCCATTCCAGGGAAAACTGTTTTCCGTGCACTGCCTCGACTTTCAAGCCGAGGATCGACTCACACCACGGTGGCACGTGGGACAGCCCTGTGGGAAAGCCTCGTGCGAAAGCCTCGAGGGAAAGCCACAGATCCCTTGATCCACGCGTAGGGAAGCATGACACTGCTGCTACGGCTCGGGAGGAAAGCGCACGTGCATGCCCCCACTCGAGACGGGGACTGACTCCCCTGGGGAGACTGCAGAAGTACCCCAAGATCCATGTCAGCAGGGAGAGGAACACTCAGGTTCCGGCACCGACTCCACACAAGGGCTTAGGCCCCAGCATCGAAGTGAGAGGAATCCCGAGAGGCCCCCGAGCCACTCGCATGTGCACTGGGTTTTCCTGAGGCCACCAGAGCGGGTCCCTGAGGTCCCCGTCGTAAGTCGAGAGCACCTGCCGCAAATCGAGAAAATCCAGGAGGTTCTCCCCTCCAGGCGAGATGAGGCCCATTTCCGCTGAGGCGTCTCCAGGATATTCACCTAACCTCTGGAACTTCCAAAGGGTTCTTCACACCCTTTCTGCAACTCAAGAAGTTCCCCGACATACTGTCTCCACTCGAGAGGAAGCACGAGAGTCCCGCCCACATCCAGAGGGGCCCCGTTTCCGCCTCCTAGCTCGAGAGGAGGGATCCTTTCCCTGCGTGGTCGGGATAGAATTCCCGGTGTTCCCGTCACATCTCAAGAGGAGGCGCGCTCCACAGGAATGGCGAGAGGAACTCCAGGGTCGTGCCACCATTCCCAGAGTCCCCTGGATGTCTCAGTCCATTCCAGGGAAACCTGTTTTCCCTGCACTGCCTCGACTTTCAAGCCGAGGATCGTCTCGCACCACGGTGACACGTGGGACAGCCCTGTGGGAAAGCCTCGTGGGAAAGCCTCGTGGGAAAGCCTCGAGGGAAAGGCACAGATCCCTTGATCCACGCGAAGGGAAGAGTGACACTGCTGCTACAGCACGGGAGGAAAGCGCACGTGCATGCCCCCACTCGAGACGAGGACTGACTCCCCAGGGGAGACTCCAGAAGTACCCCAAGATCCATGTCAGCACTGGAGAGGAATCCTCAGGTTCCGGCACCCACTCCACACAAGATCTTAGGCCCCGGCATCGAAGGGAGAGGAATCCCGAGAGGACACCGAGCAACTCGCATGGGGACTGGCCTTTCCTGAGGCTACCGGAGGGGGTCCTTGCGGTCCCCGTCGTAAGTTGAGAGCACCTGCCGCAACTCGAGAAAATCCAGGAGGTTCTCCCATCGAGGCGAGATGAGGCCCATTTTCGCTGAGGCGTCTCAAGGCTAATCACACCTAACCTTTAGAACTTAAAAGGGTCCTTCACACCCTTGCTGCAACTCAGAAGTTCCCCGACATACCGGTCTCCACTCGAGAGGAAGCACGGGAGTCCCGCCCACATCCAGAGCAACACCGTTTCCGCCTCCTAGCTCGAGAGGAGGGATCCTTTCCCTGCGTGTTCGGGAAAGAATTCCCGGCATTTCCGTCGCATCTCAAGAGGAGGCTCTCTCAACAGGAAAGGCGAGAGGAACTCCAGGGTCGTGCCACCATTCCCAGAGTCCCCCAGATGTCTCCGTCCATTCCAGGGAAACCTGTTTTCCCAGCACTGCGTCGACATTCAAGCTGAGGATCGACTCACACCACGGTGGCACGTGGGACCGCCCTGTGGGAAAGCGTCGTGGGAAAGCCTCGTGGGAAAGCCTCGAGGGAAAGCCACAGATCCCTTGATCCACGCGAATGGAAGCGCGACACTAATGCTACAGCTCGAGAGGCACGCGCACGTGCATGCCCCCACTCGAGAAGAGGACTGACTCCCCTGGGGAGACTCCAGAAGTACCCCAAGATCCATGTCAGCACTGGAGAGAAATCCTCAGGTTCCGGCACTGACTCCACACGAGGTCTCAGGCCCCGGAATCGACGGGAGAGGAATCCCGAGATGCCCCCGAGCAACTCGCATGGGGAATGGCATTTCCTGATGCCACCAGAGCGGGTCCCTGAGGTCCCCATCGTAAGTCGAGAGCACCTGCCGCAACTCGAGAAAATCCAGGAGGTTGTCCCCTCCAGGCGAGATGAGGCACATTTCCGCAGAGGCCTCTCGAGGCTAATCACACCTAACCTCTGGAACTTCCAACGTGTCCTTCACACCCTTGCTGCAACTCAAGAAGTTCCCCGACATACCCGTCTCCACTTGAGAGGAAGCACGAGAGTCCCGGCCACATCCAGAGGAGCCCCGTTTCTGCCTCCTAGCTTGAGAGGAGGGATCCTTTCCATGCGTGGTCGGGAAAGAATTCCCGGCGTTCCCGTCGAATCTCAAGAGGAGGCACTCTCCACAGGAAAGGCGAGAGGAACTCCAGGTTCGTGCCACCATTCCCAGAGTCAACCAGATGTCTCAGTCAATTGCAGGGAAACCTGTTTTCCATGCACTGCCTCGACTTTCAAGCCGAGGATCGACTCACACCACGGTGGCACGTGGGACAGCCCTGTGGGAAAGCCTCGTGGGAAAGCCTCGTGGGAAAGCCTCGAGGGAAAGCCCCTGATCCCTTGATCCACGCGAAGGGAAGCATGACACTGCTGCTACAGCTCGGGAGGAAAGCGCACGTGCATGTCCCCACTCGAGACGAGGACTGACTCCCCTGGGGAGACTCCAGAAGTACCCCAAGATCCATGTCAGCACTGGAGAGGAATGATCAGGTTCCGGCACCGACTCCACACAAGGTCTTAGGCCCCGGCATCGACGGGAGAGGAATCCCGAGAGGCCCCCGAGCAACTCGCATGGGGACTGGCCTTTCCTGAGGCCACCAGAGCGGGTCCCTGATGTCCCAGTCGTAAGTGGAGAGCACCTGCCGCAACTCGAGAAAATCCAGGAGGTTCTCCCCTCCAGGCGAGATGCGGCCCATTTCCGCTGAGGCGTCTCGAGGCTAATGACACCTAACCTCTGGAACTTCCAAAGGGTCCTTCACACCCTTGCTGCAACTCAAGAAGTTCCCCGACATAACCGTCTCCACTCGAGAGGAAGCACGAGAGTCCCGCCCACATCCAGAGGAGCCCACGTTTTCGCCTCCTAGCTCGAGAGGAGGGATCCTTTCCCTGCGTGGTCGGGATAGAATTCCCGGTGTTCCCGTCACATCTCAAGAGGAGGCGCGTCTCCACAGGAAAGGCGAGAGGAACTCCAGGGTCGTGCCACCATTCCCAGAGTCCCCCAGATGTCTCAGTCCATTCCAGGGAAACCTGTTTTCCCTGCACTGCCTCGACTTTCAAGCCGAGGATCGACTCACACCACCGGTGGCACGTGGGACAGCCCTGTGGGAAAGCCTCGTGGGAAAGCCTCGTGGGAAAGCCTCGAGGGAAAGCCACAGATCCCTTGATCCACGCGAATGGAAGCGTGACACTAGCATGCTACAGCTCGGAGAGGAAAGCGCACGTGCATGCCCCCACTCGAGACGAGGACTGACTCCCCTGGGGAGACTCCAGAAGTACCCCAAGATCCATGTCAGCACTGGAGAGGAATCCTCAAGGTTCCGGCACCTGACTCCACACAAGGTCTTAGGCCCCGGCATCGACGGGAGAGGAATCCCGAGAGGCCCCCGAGCAACTCGCATGGGGAATGGCCTTTCCTGATGCCACCAGAGCGGGTCCCTGAGGTCCCCGTCGTAAGTCGAGAGCACCTGCCGCAACTCGAGAAAATCCAGGAGGTTCTCCCCTCCAGGCGAGATGAGGCCCATTTCCGCTGAGGCGTCTCGAGGCTAATCACACCTAACCTCTGGAACTTCCAAAGGGTCCTTCACACCCTTGCTGCAACTCAAGAAGTTCCCCGACATACCCGTCTCCACTCGAGAGGAAGCACGAGAGTCCCGCCCACATCCAGAGGAGCCCCGTTTCCGCCTCCTAGCTCGAGAGGAGGGATCCTTTCCCATGCGTGGTCGGGAAAGAATTCCCGGCGTTCCCGTCGCATCTCAAGAGGAGGCGCTCTCCACAGGAAAGGCGAGAGGAACTCCAGGGTCGTGCCACCATTCCAGAGTCCCCAGATGTCTCAGTCCATTCCAGGGAAACCTGTTTTCCCTGCACTGCCTCGACTTTCAAGCCGAGGATCGACTCACACCACGGTGGCACGTGGGACAGCCCTGTGGGAAAGCCTCGTGGGAAAGCCTTCGTGGGAAAGCCTCTGAGGGAAAGCCACAGATCCCTTGATCCACGCGAAGGGAAGCAGTGACACTGCTGCTACAGCTCGGGAGGAAAGCGCACGTGCATGCCCCCACTCGAGACGAGGACTGACTCCCCTGGGGAGACTCCAGAAGTACCCCAAGATCCATGTCAGCACTGGAGAGGAATCCTCAGGTTCCGGCACTGACTCCACACAAGGTCTTAGGCCCCGGCATCGACGGGAGAGGAATCCCGAGAGGCCCCCGAGCAACCTCGCATGTGGGACTGGCCTTTCCTGAGGCCACCAAAGCGGGTCCCTGAGGTCCCCGTCGTAAGTCGAGAGCACCTGCCGCAACTCGAGAAAAATCCAGGAGGTTCTCCCCTCCAGGCGAGATGAGGCCCATTTCCGCTGAGGCGTCTCGAGGCTAATCACACCTAACCTCTGGAACTTCCAAAGGGTCCTTCACACCCTTGCTGCAACTCAAGAAGTTCCCCGACATACCCGTCTCCACTCGAGAGGAAGCACGAGAGTCCCGCCCACATCCAGAGGAGCCCCGTTTCCGCCTCCTAGCTCGAGAGGAGGGATCCTTTCCCTGCGTGGTCGGGAAAGAATTCCGGCGTTCCCGTCGCATCTCAAGAGGAGGCGCTCTCCACAGGAAAGGCGAGAGGAACTCCAGGGTCGTGCCACCATTCCCAGAGTCCCCCAGATGTCTCAGTCCATTCCAGGGAAACCTGTTTTCCCTGCACTGCCTCGACTTTCAAGCCGAGGATCGACTCACACCACGGTGGCACGTGGGACAGCCCTGTGGGAAAGCCTCGTGGGAAAGCCTCGGGAAAGCCACCACAGATCCCTTGATCCACGCGAAGGGAAGCGTGACACTGCTGCTACAGCTCGGGAGGAAAGCGCACGTGCATGCCCCACTCGAGACGAGGACTGACTCCCCTGGGGAGACTCCAGAAGTACCCCAAGATCCATGTCAGCACTGGAGAGGAATCCTCAGGTTCCGGCACCGACTCCACACAAGGTCTTAGGCCCCGGCATCGACGGGAGAGGAATCCCGAGAGGCCCCGAGCAACTCGCATGGGGACTGGCCTTTCCTGAGGCCACCAGAGCGGGTCCCTGAGGTCCCCGTCGTAAGTCGAGAGCACCTGCCGCAACTCGAGAAAATCCAGGAGGTTCTCCCCTCCAGGCGAGATGAGGCCCATTTCCGCTGAGGCGTCTCGAGGCTAATCACACCTAACTCTGGAACTTCCAAAGGGTCCTTCACACCCTTGCTGCAACTCAAGAAGTTCCCCGACATACCCGTCTCCACTCGAGAGGAAGCACGAGAGTCCCGCCCACATCCAGAGGAGCCCCGTTTCCGCCTCCTAGCTCGAGAGGAGGGATCCTTTCCCTGCGTGGTTGGGAAAGAATTCCCGGCGTTCCCGTCGCATCTCAAGAGGAGGCGCTCTCCACAGGAAAGGCGAGAGGAACTCCAGGGTCGTGCCACCATTCCCAGAGTCCCCCAGATGTCTCAGTCCATTCCAGGGAAACCTGTTTTCCCTGCACTGCCTCGACTTTCAAGCCGAGGATCGACTCACACCACGGTGGCACGTGGGACAGCCCTGTGGGAAAGCCTCGTGGGAAAGCCTCGAGGGAAAGCCACAGATCCCTTGATCCACGCGAAGGGAAGCGTGACACTGCTGCTACAGCTCGGGAGGAAAGCGCACGTGCATGCCCCCACTCGAGACGAGGACTGACTCCCTGGGGAGACTCCAGAAGTACCCCAAGATCCATGTCAGCACTGGAGAGGAATCCTCAGGTTCCGGCACCGACTCCACACAAGGTCTTAGGCCCCGGCATCGACGGGAGAGGAATCCCGAGAGGCCCCGAGCAACTCGCATGGGGACTGGCCTTTCCTGAGGCCACCAGAGCGGGTCCCTGAGGTCCCCGTCGTAAGTCGAGAGCACCTGCCGCAACTCGAGAAAATCCAGGAGGTTCTCCCTCCAGGCGAGATGAGGCCCATTTCCGCTGAGGCGTCTCGAGGCTAATCACACCTAACCTCTGGAACTTCCAAAGGGTCCTTCACACCCTTGCTGCAACTCAAGAAGTTCCCCGACATACCCGTCTCCACTCGAGAGGAAGCACGAGAGTCCCGCCCACATCCAGAGGAGCCCCGTTTCCGCCTCCTAGCTCGAGAGGAGGATCCTTTCCCTGCGTGGTCGGGAAAGAATTCCGGCGTTTCCGTCGCATCTCAAGAGGAGGCGCTCTCCACAGGAAAGGCGAGAGGAACTCCAGGGTCGTGCCACCATTCCAGAGTCCCCAGATGTCTCAGTCCATTCCAGGGAAACCTGTTTTCCCTGCACTGCCTCGACTTTCAAGCCGAGGATCGACTCACACCACGGTGGCACGTGGGACAGCCCTGTGGGAAAGCCTCGTGGGAAAGCCTCGAGGGAAAGCCACAGATCCCTTGATCCACGCGAAGGGAAGCGTGACACTGCTGCTACAGCTCGGGAGGAAAGCGCACGTGCATGCCCCACTCGAGACGAGGACTGACTCCCCTGGGGAGACTCCAGAAGTACCCCAAGATCCATGTCAGCACTGGAGAGGAATCCTCAGGTTCCGGCACCGACTCCACACAAGGTCTTAGGCCCCGGCATCGACGGAGAGGAATCCCGAGAGGCCCCCGAGCAACTCGCATGGGGACTGGCCTTTCCTGAGGCCACCAGCGGGTCCCTGAGGTCCCCGTCGTAAGTCGAGAGCACCTGCCGCAACTCGAGAAAATCCAGGAGGTTCTCCCTCCAGGCGAGATGAGGCCCATTTCCGCTGAGGCGTCTCGAGGCTAATCACACCTAACCTCTGGAACTTCCAAAGGGTCCTTCACACCCTTGCTGCAACTCAAGAAGTTCCCGACATACCCGTCTCCACTCGAGAGGAAGCACGAGAGTCCCGCCCACATCCAGAGGAGCCCCGTTTCCGCCTCCTAGCTCGAGAGGAGGGATCCTTTCCCTGCGTGGTCGGGAAAGAATTCCCGGCGTTCCCGTCGCATCTCAAGAGGAGGCTCTCCACAGGAAAGGCGAGAGGAACTCCAGGGTCGTGCCACCATTCCCAGAGTCCCCCAGATGTCTCAGTCCATTCCAGGGAAACCTGTTTTCCCTGCACTGCCTCGACTTTCAAGCCGAGGATCGACTCACACCACGGTGGCACGTGGGACAGCCCTGTGGGTGGGAAAGTGGGAAAGCCTCGAGGGAAAGCCACAGATCCCTTGATCCACGCGAAGGGAAGCGTGACACTGCTGCTACAGCTCGGGAGGAAAGCGCACGTGCATGCCCCCACTCGAGACGAGGACTGACTCCCCTGGGGAGACTCCAGAAGTACCCCAAGATCCATGTCAGCACTGGAGAGGAATTTCCCACTGTGGCGTCTCGAGGCTACACATCTATATGGAACTTCCAAAGGGTCCTTCACACCCTTGCTGCAACTCAAGAAGTTCCCCGACATACCCGTCTCCACTCGAGAGGAAGCACGAGAGTCCGCCATCCAGAGGAGCCCTTTCCGCCTCCTAGCTCGAGAGGAGGATCCTTTCCCTGCGTGGTGGGAAAGATTCCCGGCGTTCCCGTCGCATCTCAAGAGGAGGCGCTCTCCACAGGAAAGGCGAGAGGAACTCCAGGGTCGTGCCACCATTCCCAGAGTCCCCCAGATGTCTCAG
>NW_017190691.1:0-21890 GCF_001704415.2 Capra hircus | reverse complement strand
CATCCCAGAAGGGCTCTGGCAAGACACTTTGAAGCTTAAGCTTTTAGGATCAAGAAATCTACTACAGCTACCACCAGGTCAGACCTGGAATGAGCAGGAGTTCACCTATAGTTTTACTAGAAACAGTTTCCTTCCAGTGGAAAGTGTGATACGATGGCAAGAGATTTGAAGGCAGATTTGAAGAAGCAAGACAAAAAGAAAGAAAATGTGCAGAAACTTCAACCAATAAACACAGCAGAGAATGAAAAGGGAACAGTCTCAAAGGAAGCAAGACATCATTTGGAAGAAAAACTGTGCTACTGTCTGTATAATTGGAGGCACTTTGCTTTACTGCTTCTGAAGCTTCATTATTATAATCCTAATATTAAGCAATCCATAGCAGTTTCTGTGTTCCAGGTACCATTTTAAGAATATGCCAACATGAGTTAATACCTGTAATTATTTATATCTCCATTCTCTAATTGAGGAGACTGAGGCATATGGAGTTAAGTTACTTGTGGAGGTCATGCACCTAGTAAGTGGCAGAGTCCAGAATCAAGCATAGTCTCTGTCCTCTGACTTGGCTTCAGTATGCATACAATCACCTTCATCTATAAAAGGAGGTTACAGTTACCCTGCCTAACTATCAGGAACACAGTCCTGTCTTCCTAGGTGAGGTATCCGGGAGCAGAGTCAGAGACAACGATTCAGGAGCACAAGTTTTATTGATGGAGCACCCCAGGAAACACCTGTGAGCTAGTGAGGAAAGTGGGGTGGATGAGGACACAGATCTAAGTGTGGGCTCAGGTAAGATGTAGCTTTAACCTGAACTGGAGGCAGATCAGGAGCAGAAATCATCCTCACAGATTTGATGCGCTTGCTCCTAGCCCCATCTCTGCACCTAGGGCAAGGAAATGCAGGATTTTGGTTTTTTAAAACCTCCACGTCAGTACATCACAGGCCACTGCCCTCAGTGGAGGAAAGGTGGAGAGATCAGGGTCTGTGAAGGTGGCAGTACCTCAGCTAGTCAATGCCCACAAGCACCTGGGGAAAAGGGATCTGAGCAAACCTCAACTGTACCTAAAACCATTCTCAACATGTTATAGCTACTCAATAAATATCTGGCATCAATTATCAGTAGGGTAGATCTGTGGAGTGGAAGGAGAAGCAAAGTCCCATGGTTTCAACTTTGGCAGAATGTGATAAATGTAGGAAAAAACACAAAAAGTAGTTAACTGAGTAAAGATACTACCAAATATGGAGTGGACTGTAATATGTACTATATGGCTCCAAACAAATTAATATGTACATGATCACTATGGTTGTTCCTGCTGCCTAAGCATAGAATTATAACGATCTCAATGGATTTTGGAACTTTTTTGTATATAGTTTATTTTCTGTCAGAGATTACTCCATTTGAGTGATCAAAAAATCATTGCTTTTGTATAAAACATCCTAAAATGCTTTATTTACAATAAAAACTAGTAGATGATCTAGTTTTAAAAACTATGAAAGAAGGAAGAGATAACTCTTGGCCTACATATGTTTTACCAATTAGTCTGAAAGATAAGTTGGAGGGACATTTGAATCTCCTGAAGTATACATTTCCATAGAAAATTTTTTTTAAAAAGAGTGATGTGTTAGTGATGTGTTTAGTTCTTACTAAAAAGTAAAACTCCTTCAAACTCTATTGAAGAGTTTGAAGAGAATGTAGCTTCAGATACATTCTCTAGGGCATCCAGGAGATATAACTATCCTACATGGAAGAGCGGGTACAGGCATAAGGAAATTATTTTCATTTCTCTATGTAGGCCAAAAAGATAAGTAAAAATGAAGCTGAAGAGTAGTGCAACCATCAATTAAGAGTGTTAGAAGGAATTCATGGCAATGTAAATGCTGTAGGCCCATCTTCACACAAGTCTCTGCTTGTCATTTTAGAAGTAAATGGATGATTTCTGCAGCAGTTAGATTAGGGAGGCAGAGAAAGCAACATCCACTGCTCTAACTAGAGCAGCCCTACCATGACAGGCAAGCTCAGAATCCATCCAGTAACCGTAGCACTTGAAACCACAAGACAATTGCAAACAATCAGTTTTAATGGCCAAAAGAGTGTGTAGGCAAAACGTATTAGTCAAATGTTTACTAGTAAAATTCAGGTAAGGGATGAATTTATTTTTAAGCACTGAACTCATAAAGTATCCGTATTTTGTGTTATTTCACTTCCTAAAAGCATACTAATTGATAACTCACTGATCACAATTTTTATAACTTAAACATCTCATGCATTCAAATGGGCATATTGTTTTCAGTGAAATTACTCACTCTCACCCAATAAAAAACCCTGTTGGCCAGAGTTCTGGGAATATTTTGTGACAGAGTTGAAATAAAAACCTCCACCCACTTTCACAAAGTTAACCTAAACAGTATCAGAGGGAAAATTCTCAAAGTCAAATCACTTTCACTATTTTGCTATTAGAAACTGACTTGATTCTGTATAATATGGGATAAAAATGTCAGTCAACCAAAATATATAAACACATTACATTTAAAAGGGGAGAACATGCAATAATAAAACTATTACTCTTATTCATTTATCAAAATACATATATCTTATTAAATATTATCAATAATGAAATATTTGAATTATGAGAACTTAAAAACAAGTGCCTAGGTCTATATATTAACTGTTCAGTTCAGTTCAGTTTAGTCACTCAGTCATGTCCAACTCTTTGCAACCCCATGAATCGCAGCACGCCAGGCCTCCTTGTCCATCACCAACTCCTGGAGTTCACTCAGATTCACGTCCATCGAGTCCATGATGCCATCCATCCATCTCATGCTCTGTCGTCCCCTTCTCCTCCTGCCCTCAATCCCTCCCAGCATCAGAGTCTTTTCCAATGAGTCAACTCTTCACATGAGGTGGCCAAAGTACTGGAGTTTCAGCTTTAGCATCATTGCTTCCAAAGAAATCCCAGGGCTGATCTCCTTCAGAATGGACTGGTTGGATCTCCTTGCCAGTCCAAGGGACTCTCAAGAGTCTTCTCCAACAGCACAGTTCAAAAAGCATCTACTCTTTGGCACTCAGCTTTCTTCACAGTCCAGCTCTCACATCCATACATGACCACTGAAAATACCACAGCCTTGACTAGACAGACCTTTGCTGGAAAAGCAATGTCTCTGCTTTTCAATATGCTATCTAGGTTGGTCATAATTTTTCTTCCAAGGAGTAAGCGTCTTTTAATTTCATGGCTGCAGTCACCATTTGCACTGTTTCTACTGTTTCCCCATCTATTTCCCATGAAGTGATGGGACTAGATGCCATGATCTTCATTTTCTGAATGTTGAGCTTTAAGTCAACTTTTTCACCTCTCCTCCTTCACTTTCATCAAGAGGCTCTTTAGTTCCTCTTCACTTTCTGCCATAAGGGTGGTGTCATCTGCATATCTGAGGTTATTGATATTTCTCCCAGCAATCTTGATTCCAGCTTGTGCTTCTTCCAGCCGAGCATTTCTCATGATGTACTCTAAGAAAGTGAAGTCGCTCAGTCGTGTCTGACTCTTTGCGACCACATGGACTGTAGCCTACCAGGTTCCTCTGTCCATGGGATTTTCCAGGCAAGAATACTGGAGTGGGTTGCCATTTCCTTCTCCAGGAGATCTTCCCAACCCAGGAATTGAACCCGGGTCTCCCACATTGTAGGCAGACGCTTTACCATCTGAACCACCAGGGAAGATTTATGATGTACTCTACATATATATTAAATATGTAGGGTGACAATATACAGCCTTGACGTACTCCTTTTCCTATTTGGAACCAGTCTGTTGTTCCATGTCCAGTTCTAACTGTTGCTTCCTGACCTGCATACAGATTTCTCAAGAGGCAGGTTAGGTGGTCTGGTATTCTGATCTCTTTCAGAATTTTCCACAGTTTATTGTGATCCACACAGTGAAAGGCTTTGGCATAGTCAATAAAACAGAAATAGATTTTATCTGAAACTCTCTTGCTTTTTCCTTGATTCAGCGGATGTTGCCAATTTGATCTCTGGTTCCTCTGCCTTTTCTAAAACCAGCTTGAACATCAGGAAGTTCACGGTTCATGTATTGCTGAAGCCTGGCTTGGAGAATTTTGAGCATTACTTTACTAGCGTGTGAGATGAGTGCAATTGTGTGGTAGTTTGAGCATCCTTTGGCATTGCCTTTCTTTGGGATTGGAATGAAAATGGACCTTTTCCAGTCCTGCGGCCACTGCTGAGTTTTCCAAATTTGCTGGCATATTGAGTGCAGCACTTTCACAGCATCTTCTTTCAGGATTTGAAATAGCTCAACTGGAATTCCATCACCTCCACTAGCTTTGTTCATAGTGATGCTTTCAAAGCCCACTTGACTACACATTCCAGGCTGCCTTGCTCTAGGTGATTGATCACACCATCATGATTATCTTGGTCATGAAGATCTTTTTTGTTCAGTTCTTCTGTGTATTCTTGCCACCTCTTCTTAATATCCTCAGCTTCTGTTAGGTTACATGAATGTAATTCAGTAAACATAGTTTTATAAACCTCTCATGAGTGCTCTCATTTTCTCATTGCCACTCAAGAAAGTATGTACTTTTAAATGTTGATGATATTCCTCAAAGCTGGCCAAGAGGATCTTACTGCTGTGCATTCAGAAACTAGTCTCTGAGCATTTACTACTTTTATATCTTCTGGCAACCATGGGATATAGGATAATATAAAATCTAGACCCTTGATACAAGAAATCCATAAACTAATTGGAGAGAAAGGATATGGAATTAAACAAAAGTTTAAGTTATATGATAAAGTGTGTCACAAAAAGAAATGCCTTGGAATTTAAGATTATGTGAGGAAAAAACATTATCCACGGTTATGATAATTTTTTGAAATGACCAAGATTTAAGGTAGGTCTGGAGGATTAGTCAGCAGTAATCCTCTGTTTTCTCAAACAATTTTACTTAAAATTATCCACCAGTAATTGTTGAGTGGTGGTGTTATCACTTAAGGAAGGTGGGATCAAAGACAGGATTATAAATTCCCAATCCAGTATTTAATTAATTCATTCCAGTATTTAAAATATTAGTCATAATAAAAAATTCAAATAAACAAAATAATGGAAAAAGCAATCATATTTCCAATGAAGTATTTTTCATATATACTTTACAAATTTTAAGTTATTGGCTTAATTCCCCTTAAGCAAAACAAACATTTAAAGTATTCATAAAAGTGTTACTCTCAACTCCTTTTTAAAAAATTTATTTTATATTTATTTCTGTCTGCCTCAGTATTGGTTACTTTTTGTTACTTGATTATTACACATACACAGAGATTCTCGAATTCAGTCTGTCACTATTTTTAATAAAATAAGCATATCATTTAACTACTGTTCAAGACAAATATAGAAAAAAATAATATTTAATAATTTCCACCCTGCTCTTCTCTTCATTATAGAATCTAAGTTAATTGACCTTCTAACATCTATCTCCTTGGTTTGGTTCTACCTTTTCTTCAGTTTACATAAGTTGAGTCACATAGTATGTATACTTTCGTGTTTGGCTTCTTCCCTTTTTTTTAAATTCCTTTTTAAATTAAAAAAAAAATGTTTTCTATGTCACACATTCTAAGGATCTAAGATCATACCTCACCCTCCTCCAGGTCTGTGAACAAATTCTAGGGTGTCCTGGAGACCTCTCTATTCCACATTGAACAACTACATCCGTTAAGTAGTTGACTGAATGAACAAGATAGTAAATGTCATATTTTATTTTACAAACAAAAGTCTACTTTGCATGAAACTAGTCTTCAAATGACTGCTTCCTTGATATTCTATGCCTTCGATTTTATGGAAACCATGTGGAAAATATAGTTAACTTTTCTTTTTGACTTTCTAATTAGCACAATAAATTCTTTTTCAAATATGAATAAAAATAAGGAAATATGCATTGTCAAGCCCCTTGAAAGGACCAGAAAGAAATATCATCTCTATAAATCAAAGATACAGAGGGAAGTCAGTACTTCATCGGGGAGATTATCATATTTTCTGGGAGATAGGATGGCACACCAGAATGAACAGGTTCATATGATAAAGTCTGAATGGGTAAGAGCCACATCAGATCTTTGAAAAGCTCCACTGCCCTCCTACAATCCACCCTGTCTCACGTTTGGCTAGAAGTTATACACTTAGTTTAATTCGGATATGGATTGCTATTGATAGTTCTCATTTGAACCAGGAAGAATTTTATGAAGTTCGTTCCACAAATTTAGAACATGACTACAGAGGGACAAATGACACCGAACACTCAGACACGAATCATGCCTCCCCTATCAACTGCCCCAGATTAACACAGCCAGGTTCAAGTGCTATCCTGAACTTGGAGCTGCTGAGCTAAAACAAAGGTCATCTACTGAGAAGTCTCAGGGGCATCATTCGAACTGATCCTTAAATCAACTGCAAAATTCAACCTGAAAGATCAAAACAAAAAAGACACATGCGGGACCATTTCAGACTATTGTTGGAATAACACTTATGGTATTAACATTTTGAAACTGTTTTGGAGACAGAAACTATAAATTAGGGCTACTCCCAAGAATTGTGACATTATTTCACACTGGAAGTTAGAGTAAATGAGGTACATCTTTCTTCTAGCAAATGTTTCTGAGAAAAATAAATATTGATATAACTGCATATATGAACCACAAAAAGACAACACTTGTTTATGTCACCAGTAGCTGTTGAGGGGATTTAAAAAAATAAAATATTTGGATTTTTCATGTAAACTTGTTTACATCCAAAACTCATGTTTCTAAAGAAAATGATTGGGCAAGTGAAAAACTAAATCCAAAAGCTAAGGAAGAAATTCTAAAAGAGTTTAAATCCCAAGCATACTATAACTGCTTTGAAATGGGACTCTAACTAGATCAATTCCTCTCAGAGTGTAGTCCGCAAACTATCACTGGTCTACTTCAAATTATGGACAGAAATTGAGAGTAATCACTTAAAATATTCTAAAGGAGTCTGACCTCATGGTGACATCCAAGCATATGATTTCTTATATTGCCAAAATTGTAGGTTGTAGAGAATTGGGAAAAATCTCAAACTGGTACTCAAAGATATTTTAAGAAACACTGCTGTAGGTTATTTCTTCCCAAGATCTATTTCCTCTATTGAAAAGAACCTAACCCTCCTCTTGTTTGAAAAATACACACACTAAATGACCATACCTATATAGTCATAAGATCTGTGAAGATATTATGCATCTGACGATATTAACATGGAATCTTGGGTTCTAAGACAGTTTTTGTCCTGGTACAATTCTTCTGAGTACATGTTACAATTTTATTTAAAAATTTATTTATATTTTAATTGAAGGATAATTGCTTTACAGAATTCTGTTATTTTCTGTCAAACCTCAACATGAATCAGCCATAGCCTTTTGAACCTCCCTCCCATCCTCCCCCACATCCCACCCCTCTAGGTTGATACAGAGCCTCTGTTTGAGTTTCCTGAGACATACAGCAAATTCCTGTTAGCTATCTAATTTACATATGGTAATACAGGTTTCCATGTTACTCCCTCCATACATCTTACCCTCTCCTCCCCTCTCTCCTTGTCCATAAGTCTATTCTCTATGTCTATTTCTTCATTGCTTCCCTGTAAATAAATTCTTCAGTACTATTTTTCTAGATTCCGTATACATGCATTAGAATATGATAGCTATCTTTCTCTTTCTGACTTACTTCACTCTGTATGATATGTTCTAGGTTCATCCACCTCATCAGAACTGACTCAAATGCATTCCTTTTTATGACTGAGTAATATTCCATTGTGTATATGAACCACATTTCTTTATCCATTCATCTGTCAATGGACATCTAGGTTCCTTCCATGTCTTAGCTATTGGAAATAGTGCTGCAGTGAACAATGGGATACATGTGTCTTTTTCAATTTTAGTTTCCTCAGGGTACATGCCTAGGAGTGGGATTGCTGGGTCATATGGTGGTTTTATTCCTAGATTTTTAAGGAATTTCCATACCATTTTCCATAGTGGCTGTATGAATTTACATTCCCACCAACCGTGTGAGTGTTCCCTTTTCTCCACACCCCCTCCAGCATTTATTGTTTGTAGACTTTTTGATGGTCATTCTGCCTGGTGTGATGTCTCATTGTAGTCACAGGGGTTCTGGCAGCACCAGGTACTCCGGGGAGTGTTTTGGCTAGGGCAGTAGGACATATAGTCCTCTATAAAGGTATGGCAACCAGTTATTAGCCAATTCACTCCAGTATTGCCTGGAGAACCCCCCTTCACAAAGAAGCCTGACAGGCCACAGGCCACAGGGTCTCAAAGAGCTGGACATGAGTGAAGTGACACTGCATGCATAGATGCAAGACGTTTTGTCTGTGGCATCTCTGCCCCAGTGAGGGTTGAGTGTGAAGGTGGTGCAGCTGTTTGGATTGCAAGGAGCCTGGTGGTGCCAAGTGTGTAGGGACACAGACTGCCTCCACCACAGGAGTTATGACCCTATCAGAGTCTTGCATTGAAAAAGCAAGAGAATTCCAGAAAAACATCTATTTCTGCTTTATTGACTATGCCAGAGCCTTTCACCGTGTGGATCACAATAAATTGGAAAATTCTGAAAGAGATGGGATTACCAGACCACCTGACCTGCCTCTTGAGAAACCTATATGCAGGTCAAGAAGCAACAGCTAGAACTGGACATGTAACAACAGACTGGTTCCAAATAGGAAAAGGAGTATGTCAAGGCTTTATATTGTCACCCTGCTTATTTAACTTATATGCAGAGTACATCATGAGAAACGCTGGTCTGGAAGAAGCACAAGCTGGAATCAAGATTGCTGGGAGAAATATCAATAACCTCAGATATGCAGATGACACCATCCTTATGGCAGGAAGTGAAGAGGAACTAAAGAGCCTCTTTATGAAAATGAAAGAGGAGAGTGAAAAAGTTGGCTTCAAGCTCAACGTTCAGAAAACGAAGATCATGGCATCTAGTTCCACCACTTCGTCGCAAATAGATGGGAAAACAGTGGAAACAGTGGCTGATTTTATTTTTCTTGGCTTCAAAATCACTTAAGATGGTGATTGCAGGCATGAAATGAAAAGACGCTTGCTCCTTGGAAGGAAAGTTATGACCAATCTAAACAGCATATTAGAGAGCAGAGACATTACTTTACCAACAAATGTCTGTCTAGTCAATGCTATGGTTTTTCCAGTAGTCATGTATGGATGTGAGAGTTGGACTGTAAAGAAAACTGAGCCCTGAAGAATTGATGCTTTTGAACTGTGGTGTTGGAGAAGACTCTTGAGAGTCCCTTGGACTGCAAGGAGATCCAACCAGTCCATCCTAAAGGAGATCAGTCCTGGGTGTTCATTGGAAGGACTGATATGGAAGCTGAAACTCCAATACTTTGGCCACCTGATGCAAAGAGCTGACTCATTGGAAGAGACCCTGATGCTGGGAAAGACTGAATGCAGGAGGAGAAGGGGATGACAGAGGATGAGATGGTTGGATGGCATCACCGACACAATGGACATGCGTTTGGGTGGACTCCGGGAGTTGGTAATGGATAGGGAGGCCTGGCGTGCTGCGATTCATGGGGTCACAAAGAGTTGGACATGACTGAGCGACTGAACTGAACACAGTCATTTCAAGCTTCTTGTAGCTGATGATGAGAAGGCCTCTTTGGCCAGTCTTTCTCCATAGCTCTGACTGTTCAGGCACTTAGAGGGTTCCCTTGCCTGGGGTCTTTCTCTGTTATTCTATGCATCAGGCACATAATGGGGCCTCCCAGGCTGGGTCCCTACTCTGTAGATCCACATGTCAGGCAATGAAAGGTTATGCTGGATGGAGTCCTACTCTGTAGTCTGTGTGTCAGGCATTTGTTGGGCCAGCCTCTCTATTGTTCAGCTGCCCATGCTGGCATGTGGGGAGTGAGAGGCTATAGTGATGGATCCACCACTATGCATGACTCAGCGGTATCACCTTGCTTCCACAGCTGCCTGGCTTTCCTCCACAGGCATTTCCCATCACAACCTCCTCCCTCACAGCCCCTTGATCTGTCTCCAGTCAACAGCAGCTCTCGACCTGGGAATGCTCCACAATCCTTAAAGTCCAGCTCCCAGCTGCTGTGTCTTCTAGAGGACCTGCGTCCCTATCTGGGGTATGTATGGCTGCAGCAAGGACTGTCTGATTCTCATTCCATTTAGGCTGCTAAAGATCAGCCGTTTCACTCTCAGCCTTAAATGTTACTCCTCTGACTCAAAACAATTGCCCCAATGTAGGATCGGATCCCTGCCTCAGTTCCCTCACCTTCTGAGGGCAGGTCCAGGGCTACTAACACTCCTGTTTCCCCCCGATCCCCTGCCTTCATCCTACAGAGTTTTGTGTGGTTCTACATATTCTTTTCTGCTGGTCAGGTGCTCCTGTCTGCTCTCAGCTGATGTTCTGCATGCACTTCTGTGTCTGAAGGTGTATTTCTGATGTATCCATGGAGAGAGATGTACTCCCCATCCACCTATTCCTGCGCTATCTTGCTCTCTCCATGTTATAAATTTAAATAGAGAAAGTAATCTCTCATGTGTGACATTTGGAAGTAGAGTAGACTGAGCATGTAAATCAGAAGTTCAATCAGAGTTCTTTTATTTTCTACTATGCCATCCACAAGAATGCAGTTGTCAGATGTTTGTTGTAACTCTACCCATTGCTTCCTCACTGAGAAAAAGGGGTGTCTCTTTCTATATGCCCTCTCCTAAAGCAGAAAAAGTTGCCATGACATTTTCAAGGCCATTTCCCTTCGTTCTGCATTGCCCAGAATTGTTATGTGTCCATAACTAAGCCAATTGGTGCCAAAGGAACCAGAATTATTATGTTTCTTTCATGCTAATAGGGATTCACCTGCCTTCTGGCTTGGAAAAAGGCCATCCATTCTTGGAAGATGCTAAATTTTTAATTTTAAAAAGGATTCTTTTAGTGAGAGAAAGGAAAGTGTTGGTGAGGTGCATCACTAACATATCTTCCAGAATGACATTTAATACAGGAGGCAGAGAACATTTCCTTGGGGGATACATATGTGATAAAGACTGGAAAAGGGCCCAAGAATAAGTTCTGAGGAGATCAGATATTTTGGTATTAGGAGAGGAGGAAGATCCAGCAATGGAAACTGTAAAGCTGTCCACACAGTCAAAGTTTAAGTGTTATGGGCATAGTTGAAGAAAAAGTTTCAAAGTAATTAATTGTGATGAAAATTAATAAGAAAACAAGTAGGATGGTTATGGACACTTTTAAATTATATCAATGGTTAGTAAAAGAAAGTCATGTGGGATTTTAGGATAAACAGGTCAGTGGAAAGGGGGGCATAAAACCAAACTAGAGTGTGTAAAAGTATGAAGAGAACATGAGGAAAAGAAGCCAAAAGGTGATCAAAACCACAAAGAGGTATCATCTCACACTGGTCAGAATGGTTGGCATCGAAGAGTCTACAAACAAATGTTGGAGAGAGTGTGCAGATAATGGAACCTTCTCACACTGAATGCAAACTGGTACAGCCACCAAGGAGAGCAGTGTGGGAATTCCTTAAAAAACTGGGACTATAACTGCATTCAGTGGCACAGAAATCCCACTGCTGGGCTACACACTGAGGAAACCAGAAATGAAAGAGACACATGTACTCTGATGTTCATTGCAGCACTGTTTACAATAGCTAGGACATGGAAGCAACCTAGATGTCCACCAGCAGACAAATGGATAAGAAAGCTGTGGTACATATACACAGTGTAATACTACTCAACTATATAAAGGAACACATTTGAGTCAGTTCTAATGAGGTGGATGAAACTGGAGCCTATTATTCAGAGTGCAGTAAGTCAGAAAGAAATACCAACACAGTATATTAACACTCACACATATATGGACTTACAGAGATGGTAATGATGATCCTATACACAAGGCAGCAAACGAGACGCAGATGTGAAGAACAGACTTTTGGACCCTGTGGGATTACCATATATGAAACTGATGACCAGTACAAGTTTTGATGCATGAAGCAGGGCACTGAAAGTCAGTGCTCTGGGACAGCCCAGAGGGATGCGGTGGGGAGGGTGGTGGGAGGGTAGTTCAGGATGAAAGGACACACGTGCAGCCATGGCTGATTCATGCTGATGTATGACAAAAATCATCACAATATTGTAAAGTAATTATCTTCCATCTAAAATTAATTTTTTGAAGGAAAAAAATTAATAAATTAAACTCAAAGGAATAAAAGAAAAAGAAGAAGCAGCCAAAAGTTGTGCAATATTTGGAGGTCAATACTAATGATTAGGAGAAAACTTGCCAGGAATTGATGGATGACAGAATGGTAGCCCCCTCAAGGATGGCTGTGTCCTAATTCCTGAAACCTGTACGTGGCAAAAAGGAGTTCCTGATGTAATTAAATAACTATCTTGAGATGCCAAGAAAAACCTAGATTATCCAAATGAGGCACTCTATACTTTTATTTTTTTTAAGCTAGGGCTTTATTATTCCTTTTTAAAATTTTTATTCATTTGTTTTTAAAAAAACAAAAGGACAATTCACCCATTTCTCCCACCTTTTCATTCCTTGCCTTTTGCAATTACTTAACTGTTCTCTGTATCTATTAGCTTGGTTTTATACTACATCAATTTAAATGAATAAAATATTTCAGTAAGATATCACACAAAACATATTTTTTTAAAGCAGTATACCTTTATAGAGACAAGTGACATTAGTAATATTGGAAAATATACATATCAAATATTAGGACCTAAGAAATTATTTCAATAATACTTGAATTTAGCAATTTTTTCAACATAACTTAAAGTCACTGTTATTTATATAGTCTCAGTAAAACTCAATTATGTCTGTGTAGGTATAACTGAATAATTAAAGTGCATTTCTAATGTGTTAAATTAATTATGCAATTTTATTCTGATTTTTGAGATCTATAATAATTTTTGCCAAGTGTATTATGTTACTAGCAACACTGAAATTTTGATTGTTCTTAGTCCAGCCTTCTTCCTTTACACATTTATTTTAACTCTCATAAATCTACTAATTTTTGTTGTATTGGTTAAGGTAAGTGACAGATTTTTCTTCTTAATAAGATTAAGATATCCTTCTCTTTCATATTTAGTCCAAAATGATGCCCCTGCATGACTGTCATTTAGCTCTGGCCTCTCTGCCTTGGGGCTCTTCTCTCTCCAAGGCAAGAAAACAAATCCAATGTCTTTAGTAAGGAACTAATTGAAACAAAAACTGAAACATGGATAAAAATAAAAATCACCAATTTGTTGATATTTGTTTATCCACTCAAAACTCAAAGAATTTAAAAGTCACGGAAACTTAATACACATAGATAGTGCTGAGTATGGGTGAGTCAAATGCACACTCCAAGTGCTATCTGGCATTACAGTTTGCTAAGGAGTGAAAGTAAAAGCAGGGAGCTTTCAGTAGTGACAAACTAGCACAGTACTTTTTATCATTTTATTGAATTGACATGTGTTTTATTGCAATGACTAAATCAATCAGTCTGTTATTTTGGCATTAGTTGTAAACAGACTGGAAAGACTTATATTCAAAAGAAATTTTCAGTACAATTCAGTGAGGTAAAAGTTATTAAAATTTTATTAAAGATGACATTATGATAAAACAAAGTCTAGGCAATTTATCCAAGGTCAAGGTGTGAAATATGAAATATATATATACATGATAAGTAACTTTGGGATCCACAGACTGTTATTATTAAAGTAATACTATTCATTTTCCCAAATACAGTCAGTTGATCTATCTTTTTATGCTTTTTTCTTAATTGAGAGATTAAGGAAATATAATCACTCTCTTTTCCCCGTCAATGTCACTCTTTCCATGGATGTAGCCATACTTTTATTTATATCCCACAAAGTATGCCAATACCACTATCATCACAATTATTTTTACACAATGATCTTTTTCCCACTAAGGTCTTAGTGGGCTTTCATTTCAAAATTCCCTCAAAAGCAAACATTTTCAATATGGTGTCAGTGATAACACAAGATGTTAATGATGAACTGAAAGTAACAAGATTCACAAAATGCTCCCATTTTCTGTATTTTCTAATTCTTCTTAAATTGGAAGTGAAATTGTAAGGGAACCTGTTTCTTCTGCATTGTCAGCTGTTTATCTCTTATTTCTAAATACCATCACAGAGGTACCTTAGCATGTTTAATGCTGAACAGAGTATAGTCCATCCTCTGCATCTGTGGGGGCTTGGTTCCAAGACCACCATGAATACAAAAATCCACGAATGCTCAAGTCCCTCACAGAGACATCTGCGTATCTGCAAATGTGGAAACCAAGGATGCGAAGAGCTGATTGCCTGCAGCATTGTTTCAGCTTTTATTCATGTCAAGGTATTAAGCCTGACCCGGGGCTCCTACTTCAATTGAGGCGTCCATAAATCTTATTGACTCAACTGTTTTCAACAACGCCTTGTGGTATAAATGACTCCACAGTCTGACTGATTAAACTTGACTAAATCTGCCCTTCTCTGCAAATACTACTGGGGTACATGGCCCTAGGGGAAGTGTACTATAGCTGTTGACTGTGAGGCGAGGAGAGAGGGAGCCCCATCTTCTTGGCCACGTGTCCAGAGTGGAGTCCAGAGTGGAGTTCCCATCAGTCTAAGCTGGGGATTGGTGGGGAAGACATACATGTTGTGTCTCAAGTGCCACAATCTCATTGCTATTACTGCAATTTATTACATTCTCTTGAGAAAATGCCTCTGCACTAGTTGGATACCCTTAGGACAATTTCCAGAAACTTTAGATGGTTGTTGTTTTTATAATTTCCACCGGTATGGTTGTTTCACTGAAGATTGATCCTGCAGAGTTCCTCAGGCTGCCACCACAAATGCGTATCTCTTATGTTTCCTTCTTATATTACATTATATATATTTCTTATATTTCATATATCTATACAGTCCATGGAATTCTCCAGGCCAGAATACGGGAGTGGGTAGCCTTTCCCTTCTCCAGGGAATCTTTCTGACCTAGGAATTGAACCAGGGTCTCCTGCATTGAAGGCAGATTCTTTACCAACTGAGCTATCAGGCAAGCCCTATATTAAATTTTATATAATTTATTTTCAGATAAATTTACAAGAGTTGCTCTATCATGTGCTGAAATACAGCAAAGTCACTCTTTCCTTGGGGGCAGATGAGGTGGTGAGAGCAGAGTTAGTGTCTGGGTTTCTTCAAACAACCCACATGAGTCTAGGGTACCAGCCTGAGTAGGATGCCATTCCCCTAAAACAGCATACACTTCAGTTGTAAGAAGCTGGATGAGACTGTGCTTCATGAGGCCCTGCTCTGGAAGAGTTATCCCATCCAACAGGTTTGCTTTCTTTTGGTAAATAAAGGGAACTAACGGAGAAGGCGATGACACCCCACTCCGGTACTCTCACCTGGAAAATCCCATGGACAGAGGAGCCTGGTAGGCTGCAGCCCATGGGGTCATGAAGAGTTGGCACGACTAAGCGACTTCCCTTTTACTTTTCACTTTCATTCATTGGAGAAAGAAATGGCAACACACTCTAGTGTTCTTGCCTGGAGAATCCCAGGGACGGGGGAGGTGGTGGGCTGCCGTCTAAGGGGTCACACAGAGTCGGACACGACTGAAGTGACTTAGCAGTAGCAGCAGCAGCAACGTGTACTTATGGTGATAGTGTGTGTGATTTAAGACCAGCAAACCACCCCTCATCTCCAACATAGCACACGACTTCTCAAACATTCACTAAATGTCCATTTTAAATCATTTATTATTATTATTTTGATTTTTTAAATCTTGACTCTATCCACTATTCAGCTTGGATTATTAATCAACAAAATGCCTTAAACTGCTAAATAATAATAGCAACAGCAGCAACTAAACTTCTCCCCTCAACACTTAAGCTATGATTGTACAGAGAAAGAGAGTATCACAGAGAAAGATCACAGTCACAGAGAAAGTACTTTCAGTACCTCTTTCTCTCCCTTATTTTTTCCCAAGACAGATGATGATAGCAAAGTCCTATTTCTCTTAAAAGGATCCCAATTATATGGCTCATTAAAGGGGGCATATTGTCGATGTAAAGATCTGCTTCACAGCAAGTTCCCTAGTGCTTAATAGTGCCCCACACATAATAGTCTCCTTATATGTTTGCTTTTTAGATTAATAAATGAACGTATGGTTGTTCAGTAAAATCTGCTTCAACACCAGAAAAGTTGAAAAGGATGGCACCCACATTTTTAAGACTTAGAGGAATATCTTCTTGCTATTTAACCCAGAACAAACAAATGAATAAATAGCAGGCTTGAATGATGCTCTCCTTTTGTGAAGCAAGATCCTACCTGGGTGATAAATAAAAGACACCTATACAGACTCCACTCATGCTCCAAACTGACTGAGGCAAGAAGTAGGATAGATGTAGAGTGCCTGCGTGAGTGTGTGCTCAGTCGAGTCTGACTCTTTGCAACCCCATGAACTATAGCCCACCAGGCTTCTCTGTGCATGGGATTAACCAGGCAAGAATACAGAAGTGGGTTTCTATTTCCTCCTCCACAGGATATTCCTGACTGAGAAACTGAACCTGTGTCTCCAGCATTGCAGGCGGATTCTTTACCACTCAACCACCTGGGAAGCCAAGATATAGGGGAGAATGGGGTAATATCTAGATTTCACCAGTGGTTCTGAAAACAATTGCAATACAGGTAGAAGTTCGGGTAGAAATGGTATTCTGCCTTTCTGCTGTTTCTTAACAACTGGGCCCTCAGGCACTACTCACCATTGCGTTGACTGGCTCTCCATCACTGGGGCCATGACAGGGAAGGTTCGTAGGCATGACATCAGTTACCTGAAAAAAGCTCTGAGATGACATCAAAACATTTCTGCAAGTATCTGGAAAAATCCAGTCCTGTTTCCCATTTTCTCCAGCCATAGACTATCTACCTTGGTAAAATAAAAGCAGAATAAAAAATGAATATTCTCTTCTTTTTCATATAAAACTACTTAGCTACTTAAGTATATTTGCAAAATAATTTTTGAAATATTTCATTATAATTTCCTATGTCATGTTGCTCTATACAGTCAACAAAAACAAGACGAGGAGCTGACTGTGGCTCAGATCATGAACTCCTTATTGCCAAATTCAGACTTCAATTGAAGAAAGTAGGGAAAACCACTAGACCATTCAGGTATGACCTAAATCAAATCCATTATATTTATACAGTGGAAGTGAGAAATAGATTTAAGGGACTCAATCTGATAGATTGAGTGCCTGATTAACTATGGACTGAGGTTCGTGACATTGTAGAGGAGACAGGGATCAAGACCATCCCCACGGAAAAGAAATGCAAAAAAGCAAAACGGCTGTCTGGGGAGGCCTTACAAACAGCTGTGAAAAGAAGAGAAGCAAAAAGCTAAGGACAACAGGAAAGATACAAGCATCTAAATGCAGAGTTCCAAAGAACAGCAAGAAGAGATAAGAGAGCCTTTCTCAGCGATCAACACAAAGAAATAGAGGAAAAGAACAGAATGGGAAAGACTAGAGATCTCTTCAAGAAAATTAGACATACTAAGGGAACATCTCATGGAAAGATGGGCTAGATAAAGGACAGAAATGGTATGGACCTAACAGAAGCAGGAGATATTAAGAAGAGGTGGCAAGAATACACAGAAGAATGTACAAAAAAGATCTTCAAGAACAAGACAGTCATGATGGTGTGATCACTCACCTGGAGCCAGACATCCTGGAATGTGAAGTCAAGTGGGCCTTAGAAAGCATCACTATGAACAAAGCTAGTAGAGGTGATGGAATTCCAGTTGAGCTATTTCAAATCCTGAAAGATGATGCTGTGAAAGTGCTGCACTCAATATGCCAGCAAATTTGAACAACTCAGCAGTGGCCACAGGACTGGAAAAGGTCAGTTCTCATTCCAATCCCAAAGAAAGGCAATGCCAAAGAATGCTCAAACTACTGCACAACTGCACTCATCTCACATGCTAGTAAAGTAATGCTCAAAATTCTCCAAGCCAGGCTTCAGCAATACGTGAACTGTGAACTTCAAGCTGGTTTTAGAAAAGGCAGAGGAACCAGAGAACAAATTGCCAACATCTGCTGGATCATGAAAAAGGAAGACAATTCCAAAAAAAAATCTCTTTCTGCTTTATTGACTATGCCAAAGCCTTTCACTGTGTGGATTACAATAAACTGTGGAAAATTCTGAAAGAGATGGGAATATCAGAACACCTGACCTGCCTCTTGAGAAACCTATATGCAGGTCAAGAAGCAACAGCTAGAACATGGACATGGAACAACAGACTGGTTCCAAATAGGAAAAGGAGTACATCAGGGCTGTATATTGTCACCCTGCTTATTTAACTTATATGTAGAGTACATCATGAGACACACTGGGCAGGAAGAAGCACAAGCTGGAATCAAGACTGCCGGGAGAAATATCAATAACCTCAGATATGCAGATGACACCGCCCTTATGGCAGAAAATGAAGAAGAACTAAAAAGCCTCTTGATGAAAGTGAAAGAGGAGAGTGAAAAGGTTGACTTAAAGCTCAACATTCAGAAAATGAAGATCGTGGCATCTAGTCCTGTCACTTCATGGGAAACAGATGGGGAAACAGTGGAAACAGTGTCAGAGTTTATTTTTTAGGGCTCCAAAATCACTGCAGATGGTGACTGTAGCCATGAAATTAAAAGACGCTTACTCCTTGGAAGAAAAGTGATGACCAACCTAGATAGCATTGTTGAAAAGCAGAGACATTACTTTCCCAGCAAAGGTCCGTCCAGTCAAGGCTATGGTTTTTCCAGTGGTCATGTATGGATGTGAGAGTTGGACTGTGAAGAAAGCTGAGTGCCGAAGAATTGATGCGTTTGAACTGTGGTGTTGGAGAAGACTCTTGAGAGTCCCTTGGACTGCAAGGAGAGCCAACCAGTCCATTCTGAAGGAGATCAGCCCTGGCATTTCTTTGGAAGGACTGATGCTAAAGCTGAAACTCCAGTACTTTGGCCACCTCATGTGAAGAGTTGACTCATTGGAAAAGGCTCTGATGCTGGGAGGGACTGGGGGCAGGAGAAGAAGGGGACGACAGAGGATGAGATGGCTGGATGGCATCACTGACTCGATGGATGTGAATCTGAGTGAACTCCAGGAGTTGGTGACGGACAGGGAGGCCTGGTGTGCTGCGATTCATGGGGCCGCAAAGAGTCAGACACTACTGAGGGACTGAACTGAACTGAACTGAACTGATGTCATGCTGAGCACAGAAAATTATTCCCAGAAAAATCAGAGGACATTGGAGAGAAAATGAAGGCAATCAGTAAGAAATTCCTATTTGTTATACTGTGTCTCACAAAATTCATATGTTGAAGTTCTGATTGCCAGTACCTTAAAATGGAACCATATTTGGAGATACAGCCTTTAAAGACATGATTATGTTAAAATGGGATCACTGAGGTGGGCCCCACATCAGTATGACTAGTATCCTTATAAGAAGAAGAGATTAGGATATGCACAGAGAGAGAGAGAGGAGGGGGTGGGGAAGATAACAGAAAGGCACAATCGGAAGGCAGCAAAGGAAGCAGCATCTGGAAGCAAAGGAAGAGGCCAAGTATGCTCATACCTTGAACTCAGAATTGTAGCTTCCCGCATTGTAAAAGAATCCCTTGGGCTGCCAGGAGATTCAGTTAGTCAATCCTAAAGGAAATCCACCCTGAATACTCATTGAAAGGTTTGATGTTGAAGCTGAAGCTCAAATACTTTAGCCACCTGATGTGAAAGAGCTGAGTCATTAGAAAAGACCCTGATGTGGGAAAAGATGGGAGGCAAGAGGAGAAGGGAGAAGCAGAGAATGAGATGGTTAGATAGTATCACCAACTCAAAGGACATGAATTTGAGCAAACTCAGGGAGATAGTGGAGGACAGAGGAGCCTGGCATGCTGCAGTTCATGAGGTTGCAGAGTCGAACATGACTTAGCAACTGAAGAACAAAGGGATCTAATACAACCATAAGCGAGTGAAAGTCACTCAGTCGTGTCTGACTCTGCAACCCCATGGAATGTACACTCCATGGAATTCTCCAGGCCAGAATACTGGATTGGGTAGCCATTCCCTTCTCCAGGGGATCTTCCCAACCCAGGAATTGAAGCCAGGTCTCCCACACTGCAGGCAGCTGAAACTACCAAGGAAGCCAATACAACCATAATCTCATCAGAGGAGATATTCCTGGAAGAGAGGACTAATCAATGTTGGACTGAAATTTAGTGAAAAACCCTTGGTTTTTATAGAATTTCCAACATCAGTATATCAACAATTGTAAGACAATGAGAAAATCCTGGTCAATAAAGTATTAGCCCCCCAGTTTTTAGAAAAAGCAGTATCTAGCTATAGGAGGAGATTCTTACTATATCTCCAAATGTGCAAAGCTTCTACCCAGCTGTTCTGTCATATAGTCTGTTTATTCCCTGGTTCTCAACTGGAGCCACTAATTCTGTCCTGATTACTTTGGGGGAGTTTTATTTGCCTGGTTACATATTTATTATTAAAACCAATCCCAAAGGTTTAGAATAAGAAAATAAACTATGTATTTTGCTCTTTGCATATAAATGAAAGAGGATGGTGTGAAGTAGGTATAACTAATGCAGTTTTCTACTGTATTACTCCAATTGAGTAATATAATTTTTATGAAAATAATATTTTTTATTCTTTTTGAAACAATTTATTTCAATAAATTGAAATACAAATGACACTAAAATATAATGCCTTCTCAGTTTTAAAGATTTTTGCATCTTACTAGTCAAATGTAAAATCTCTGAACTTGCAGCAAAAATATCTACTTTCTCTAAATATTTAGAGTTTCTGCTGTAAGAACTCATTTCATATAACTCCTGAAAAGTTCTGAGAACACAAAAGCATTTTCCATCAAGGAATACTCAACACAAATCATGGTCTGACTCTCAACTCTAACTTTGTCCATCAGTACAAGCAACAGAAACATAGGTGACTATTAGTAAATCACATTCCAGTGCCTTTTCAATAGATTTGTTTTCAATAGTCCTATTAAAATCTCAGAGAACATTTTTTTTCAAACTTAAAAGTTATTCAGCAGCTTGCCACTTTAATTCTAATGTTGATTATAAATCTGCCTATGCCATGTTGCTAATGATTATTCAAAGCAATATTTGAAACACATGGCATTATCTATTAAAGAATAATGTTACTATTAGGGTTGTTACATACATGCCAGTTTTTCATTCTTGAAGATATATCCTTTGACAAAGTACACAGGATATTAAGAAGGAATAAGGGCAAGAAGATGGAGTTTTGTTTTGGTTTTGATTTTTCTAAAGAGGAAATGCAATGGCTCTATCTCCAAAGAAAATACAAGTTTTATATGATGAGATTGAGCTTTCAAGGAGCCAAATTTCAGATGAGGATGTTGCTATGATCAATAAAACTTTACTAATGGTTCCTGAATCAAAACCTCATTAAAGACAGGAGCCCTCTTGTGGGTTCTGTCAATGGCATTGTCCTTTTGAGAGTCATGAGGCACTGGCAGCTTTATGTCTCTGGAGCCTTCCTTGGCATTCTATCCCCTGAATGCATGAACGAAACACAATAGGCATCTGCTGTAACAGTCTTCTTAGGTAAAGTCCACTGGCATTTCCAGTCAATCAAACCACAAACAAATTGCCTTGGAATATTGTGACCCTTCCGCTGAATACACATTTTCATTTAAAGTAGAAAAGCAATAAGTTTGTGTCATGCAGTTGACCCATTCTACGTTGGCCTTGGCAGTATCTGTTAGGAATGTACTTTAATTCTATATGAACAATATTT
>NW_017190690.1:0-11157 GCF_001704415.2 Capra hircus | reverse complement strand
GTGTCACATGTGATTGTTTAGCAGCCTCCCAACCTGAGAGGCATGAGATGTTTTAGACTTACTAAAGGCAAATTATTTTGGGGAGTTAGAAATTATTAGTATAGTTGGTTAGGAATTATATTGGTGAAGGGTTCTTCATTTGTTGTGTCAAAAATTGCTGCTAATTCCCTGCTCTTCCCTGCTCTGGGTGGGACAAGGATATTTTAGGTCAAACCTCTCTGCTGACAGACCAGCTTGTGTGACAGGATTATCCATACTGCTGCCACTAGGCACAAGATTGTTTACTACCTCTCAACTGTAAACAGCACAGAGAGTTTTGGAGTATTTTGAGAGTCTTAATTAGCATAGGACTTTTTCTTCTTGTTGAGTCAATGATTGCCACCAGGCCTCCATATCCTTAGGCACTTGGGAATATATTAATCAATGTATTTGGAATATAGCAAAGGAAATATAGCAGTTTTTGATGTTAGCAATACTAGACTTTTTGAGTTAATGGATTTTCACTTTTGTAATAGATCACTGTACTTTGTTATATATCACTGTGTCCTTTCTATGTAAGAATGTAACTTTATCATATCTTAAGACTAAATAGATCTTAAGGGGAGAATTGATGAAAGGATTTTTAATTTGTTAGGCTGATGTTTGCTGATAAATCTCCATGTTCCCTACCCTTATAATGAATATAACTAGTATATAGGAGAAATAAGTATTAACCTTTAAGCATATAGGAGAAATAAGAATTCACCTTTAAGACTAATCATGTTAACCTTGGGTTAAATAAATTCCTTTCTTGATTGTAAACTCACTACAACCCTCACCCTATAGGAATGTAACTTTATTTGGAGGGTGGTGCCTGGTTTAAGAAAAAAACACCCTTGGAAGAAATAAGTTTATTTGGTTATCAGAAAGAAAGGATCATAAAATGTCAGCAGGTCTCATTCATGGCCAGAAGATGATGTAAGATCCCTAAGACCTTTTTTTTATACATTTATGTGAAGCACCTGATTTTGATAAAGGTCAGGATGCCGACTCCTGCGTGACTCTGTATTCATCCCTATGTGTAACAAGAGGTATACAAGCAAAACCAAAAATAAAGAAATCAGATCAGTTTCCGGAAAGACTGATTCCCCCATGTCGCTTCTTTTTTGCTCCCCGTTTTTCTGGCTGAATTCTCTACTGGAGGATGGATGTTATTCCACGTAATCCAAGTTATTCAGCCTCTTTTTCTCCCAATAATCTTCCTACTACACTATCCATTTCTAATCTCTTTATATCTGGGATTAAATATGTATATTTCCAAAGACGACGACTACGTCCCCACCTTTCGAATCACCCTGGATCCACCGGGGGCTGGACCACGGCACTTTCCCTGCTTGGTCGGGAAAGAATTCCCGGGTTCCCACCGAATCTCAAGAAGAGGCGCTCTCCACAGGAAAGGCGAGAGGAATTCCAGGGTCGTGCCACAATTCCAAGAGTCCCCCAGATGTCTCAGTCCATTCCAGAGGAACCTGTTTTCCCTGCACTGGCCTTGATTTTCACGCCGAGGATCGACTGGCACCACGGTGGCACGTGGGACAGCGATGTGGGAAAGCCTCGTGGGAAAGCCTCGAGGGAAAGCCCCGTGGGAAATACCTCGAGGGAAAGACACAGATCTCTTGATCCACGCGACGGGCAGAGTGACACTGCTACTGCAGCTCGGGAGGTAAGCGTTCTTGCATGATCCCGCTGAGAAGAGGACTGACACCCCTGGGGAGACTCAAGAAGTACCCCAAGAACCATGTCAGCACGGGAGAGGAATCCTCAGGTACCGGCCTCGACTTCACACAAGGTCTTAGGCCCCACCATCGACGGGAGAGGAATCCCGGAGAGGCCCCGTAGCCACTCGGATGGGAACTGGCCTTTCCTGACGCCACCAGAGCGGGTCCCTGAGGTCCCAGCGAACGTTGAGAACACCTGCCACAATTCGAGAAAATCCAGGAGGTTCTCCCCACCAGGCAAGATGAGGCCAATTTCCGCTGAGGCTCTCGAGGCTAATCACACCTAAACTCTGGAAATTCCAAAGGTTCCTTAACAACCTTGCTGAAACTCAAGAAGTTCCCCGACATACCGTCTCCACTCCAGAGGAAGCACGAGGGTCCCGCCCACATCCAGAGGAGCCCCGTTTATGCCTCGGACCTCGAGATGACGGATCCTTTCCCTGCTTGGTCGGGAAAGAATTCCCGGCGTTCCCGTCCCATCTCAAGAGGAGGCGCTCTCCACAGGAAAGGCGAGCGGAACTCCAGGGTCGTACCACCATTCCAAGAGTCCCCCAGATGTCTCAGTCCATTCCAGAGGAACATGTTTTCCCTGCACTGCCTCGACTTTCAAGCCGAGGATCGACTCACACCCTGGTGGCAGGTGGGACAGCCCTGTGGGAAAGACTCTTGGGAAAGCCTTGAAGGAAAGACTTGAGTGAAAGCTACAGATCCCTTGACCACGCGTTAGGAAGCGTGACACTGCTGCTACAGCTCGGGAGGAAAGCGCACGTGCATGCCCACACTCGAGACGAGGACTGACTTCCCTGGGGAGACTCCAGAAGTACCCCAAGAACCATGTCAGCACTGGAGAGGAATCCTCAGGATCCGGCCTCGACTCCACACAAGGTCTTAGGCCCCGGCATCGACCCAAGAGGAATCCCGAGAGTCCCCCTGGCAACTTGCATGGGGACTGGCCTTTCCTGAGGCCACGAGACCGGGTCCCTGAGGTCCCCGTCGTAATTCGAGAGCACCTGCCGTAACTCGAGAAAATCCAGGAGGTTCTCCCCTACAGCAAAATGAGGCCTATTTCCACTGACGCATCTAGAGGCTAAGCACACCTAACCTCTGGAACTTCCAATGGTTCCTTCACACACTTGCTGCAACTCAAGAGCTTTCCCGACACACCCGTCTACACTCAAAGGAAGCACGAGGGTCCCGCCCACATCCAGAGAAGCCCCGAGCCCCCCTCGAGGCTCCAAAGGAGAGATCTTTTAAATGCTTGCATTTCCCGAGTCGAAGACCTTGTGTTGAGTTGGGACCGGAAACTGAGGATTCCTCTCCAGTGCTGACGTGGATTTTTGGGTACTTCTGGACTCTCCCCAGGGGAGTCAGTCCTCGTCTCGAGTGGGGAAATGCACGTGGGCTTTCCTCCCTAAAGGTGGCAGCAGTGTCATGCTACCCGACGGGTGGATCAAGGGATGTGTGGCTTTCCCTGTAGGATTTCCCATGAGGCTTTCCCCACGAGGCTAACACACAGGGCTGTCCCACGTGCCACCGTGGTGTGAGTCGATCCTCGGCGTGACAGTCAAGGCAGTGCAGGTAAAAGAGTTTCCTTTGGAATGGACTCAGTCCTCTGGGGGACTCTTGGATTGGTGGCACGACCCTGGAGTTCCTCTCGCCTTTCCTGTGGAGAGCGCTTCCTCTTGAGATGCGACGGGAATGCCGGGAATTCTTTCCCGACCACGCAGGGAAAGGATCCCTCATCTCGAGCTACAAGGAGGAAAAGGGCCTCCTCTGGATGTGCAAGGGACGCTCGCGCTTCCTCTCGAGTGGACAAGGGTATGTCGGGGAACTTCTTGAGTTGCAGCAAGGGTGTGAAGGACCCTATGGAAGTTCCAAAGGTTAGATGTGATTAGCCTCGAGTCGCCTCAGCGGAAATGGGCCTCATCTAGCCTGGAGGGGAGAATCTACAGGATTTTCTCGAGTTGCGGTAGGTGCTCTCGATTTACGACGGGGACCACAGGGACCGTATCTGGTGGCCTCAGGAAAGGCCACTCTCCGTGCGAGTTGCTTATTGGCCTCTCGGGATTCCTCTCCCGTCGATGCCGGGGCCTAAGACCTTGTGTGGATCCGTGCCGGAACCTGAGGATTCCTCTCCAGTGCTGACATGGATCTTGGGATTCTTCTGGAGTCTCCCCAGGGTAGTCAGTCCTCGTTACGAGTGGGGGCAGGCACGTGCGGTTTCCTCCCGAGCTGTAGCAGCGGCGTCATGATTCCCTTCGCGTGGATCAAGGGATCTGAGGCTTTCCGTCGAGGCTTTCCCACGAGGCTTTCCCACGAGACTTTCCCACAGGGCTGTCCCAGGTGCCACCGTGATGTGAGTCGATCCTCGGCATGAAAGTTGAGGCAGTGCAGGGAAAACAGGTTTCCCTGGAATGGAGTGAGCCTCTGCGGGACTCTGGGAATGGTGGCACGACCCTGGAGTTCCTCTCGCCTTTCCTGTGGAGAGCGCCTCCTCTTGAGATGCGACGGGAACGCCGGGAATTCATCCAGAACACGCAGGGAAAGGATCCCTTCTCTCGAGCTAGGAGGCGGAAACGGGGCTCCTCTGGATGTGGGCGGGACCTCGTGCTTCCTCTCGAGTGGAGACGGGTATGTCGGGGAACTTCTTGAGTTGCAGCAAGGGTGTGAAGGACCCTTTGGAAGTTCCAGTGGTTAGGCGTGATTAGCCTTGAGATGTCTCAGCAGAAAGGGGCCTCATCTCTCCTGGAAGGGAGAACCTCCTGGATTTTCTCGAGTTGCCGGCAGGTGCTCTCGACTTACGACGGGGACCTCAGGGACCCGCTCTGGGGGCCTCAGGAAAGGCCAGTCCCCATGCGAGTTGCGCAGGGGCCTCTCAGGGATTCCTCTCCCGTCGATGCTGGGGCCTAAGACCTTGTGTGGAGTCGGTGCCAGAAGCTGAGGAGTCCTCTCCAGTGCTGACATGGATCTTGGGATACTTCTTGAGTCTCCCCAGGGCAGTCAGTCCTCGTTACGAGTGGGGCATGCACGTGCAATTTCCTCCCGAGCTGTAGCAGCAGTGTCACGCTTCCCTTCGCGTGGAACAAGGGATCTGTGGCTTTCCCTCGAGGGCTTTCCCACGAGGCTTTCCCATGAGGCTTTCCCACAGGGCTGTCCCACGTGCCACCTTGGTGTGAGTCGATCCTCGGCTTGAAAGTCCAGGCAGTGAAGGGAAAACAGGTTTCCCTGGAATGGACCGAGACATCTGGGAGACTCTGGGAATGGTGGCACGACCCTGGAGTTCCTCTCGCCTTTCCTGTGGAAAGCGCCTCTTCTTGAGATGCGACGGGAACGCCAGGAATTCTTGCCCGACCACGCAGGGAAAGGATCCCTCCTCTCGACCTAGGAGGCGAAAACGAGGCTCCTCTGAATGTGGGAGGGACTCTCGTGCTTCCTCTCGAGTGGAGACGGGTATGTCGGGGAACTTCTTGAGTTGCAGCAAGGGTGTGAAGGACCCTTTGGAAGTTTCCAGAGGTTTGGTGTGATTAGCCTCGAGACGCCTCAGCGGAAATGGGCCTCATCTTCGCCTGGAGGGGAGAACCTCCTGGAATTTTCTCGAGTTGCAGGCAGGTGCTCTCGACTTACGACGGGGACCTCAGGGACCCGCTCTGGTGGCCTCAGGAAAGGCCAGCTCCCCATGCGAGTTGCTCGGGGGCCTCTCGGGATTTCTCTCCCGTCGGTGCCAGGGCCTAAACCTTCTGTGGAATTGGTGCCGGAACTTGAGGATTCCTGTTCTGTGCTGACATGGATCTTGGGGCACTTCTGGAGTCTCCCCAGGGGGAGTCAGTCCTCGTCTCGTGTGGGGGCATGCACGTGCGTTTCCTCCCGAGCTGTAGCAGGGGTGTCATGCTTCCCTTCGCGTAGATCAAGGGATATGTGGCTTTCCCTCGAGGCTTTCCCACGAGGTTTTTCCACGAGGCTTTCCCACAGGGCTGTCCACGTGCCACCATGGTGTGAGTCGATAATCAGCTTGAAAGTCGAGGCAGTGCAGGGAAAACAGGTTTCCCTGGAATGGACTGAGACATCTGGGGAACTCTGGGAATGGTGGCACGACCCTGGAGTTCCTCTCGCCTTTCCTGCCGAAAGCGCCTCTTCTTGAGATGTGACGGGAACGACGGGAATTCTTGCCCGAACACGCTTTGAAATGATCCCTCCTCTCGAGCTAGGAGGCAGAAACGGGGCTTCTCTGGATGTGGGCGGGACTCTCGTGCTTCCTCTCGAGTGGAGACGGGTATGTCGGGGAACTTCTTGAGTTGCAGCAAGGGTGTGAAGGACCCTTTGGAATTTCCAGAGGTTAGGTGTGATTAGCCTAGAGACGCCTCAGCGGAATGGGCCTCATCTCGCCTGGAGGGGAGAACCTCCTGGATTTTCTCGAGCTGCGGCAGGTGCTCTCGACTTATGACGGGGACCTCAGGGACCCGCTCTGGTGGCCTCAGGAAAGGCCAGTCCCCATGCGAGTTGCTCGGGGGCCTCTCGAGATTCCTCTCCCGTCGATTCGGGGCCTAAGACCTTGTGTGGAGTCGGTGCCGGAATCTGAGGGTTCCGGTCCAGTGCTGACATGGATCTTGGGATACTTCTGGAGTCTCCCCAGGGGAGTCAGTCCTCGTCTCAAGTGGGGGCATGCACGTGCGCTTTCCTCCCGAGCTGTAGCAGCAGCGTCACGCTTCCCTTCGTGTGGATCAAGGGATCTGTGGCTTTCCCTGTAGGCTTTCCCACGAGGCCTTCCCATGAGGCTTTCCCACAGGGTTGTTCCAAGTGCCACCGTGGTGTGAGTCGATCCTCAGCTTGAATGCCGTGGCAGTGCAGGGAAAGCATGGAAAACAGTTTTCCCTGGAAAGGACTGAGACATCAGGGGGACTTTGGGTATGGTGGCACGACCCTGGAGTTCCTCTCGACTTTCCTGTGGAGAGCGCCTCCTCTTGAGATGCGACGGGAACGCCGGAAATTCTTTCCCGTACACGCAGGGAAAGGATCCCTTCTCTCGAGCTAGGAGGCGGAAACGGGGCTCCTCTGGATGTGGGCGGGACCTCGTGCTTCCTCTCGAGTGGAGACGGGTATGTCGGGGAACTTCTTGAGTTGCAGCAAGGGTGTGAAGGACCCTTTGGAAGTTCCAGTGGTGAGGCGTGATTAGCCTTGAGATGTCTCAGCGGAAAGGGGCCTCATCTCTCCTGGAAGGGAGAACCTCCTGGATTTTCTCGAGTTGCGGCAGGTGCTCTCGACTTACGACGGGGACCTCAGGGACCCGCTCTGGTGGCCTCAGGAAAGGCCAGTCCCCATGCGAGTTGCTCAGGGGCCTCTCGGGATTCCTCTCCCGCCGATGCCGGGGCCTAAGACCTTGTGTAGAGTCGGTGCCAGAAGCTGAGGAGTCCTCTCCAGTGCTGACATGGATCTTGGGATACTTCTTGAGTCTCCCCAGGGCAGTCAGTCCTCGTTACTAGTGGGGGCATGCACGTGCAATTTCCTCCCGAGCTGTAGCAGCAGTGTCACGCTTCCCTTCGCGTAGAACAACGGGATCTGTGGCTTTCCCTCGAGGCTTTCCCTACGAGGCTTTCCCACAGGGGCTGTCCCACGTGCCACCGTGGTGTGAGTCGATCCTCGGCTTGAAAGTCGAGGCAGTTGCAGGGAAAACAGGTTTCCCTGGAATGGACTGAGACATCTGGGGGACTCTTGGGAATGGTGGCACGAACCTGGAGTTCCTCTCGCGCTTCCTGTGGAGAGCGCCTCCTCTTGAGATGCGACGGGGAAAGCCGAGGAATTCTTCCCGAACCACGCAGGGAAAGCGATCCCTCCTCTCGAGCTAGGAGGCGAAACGGGGCTCCTCTGGATGTGGCGGGACTCTCGTGCTTCCTCTCGAGTGGAGACGGGTATGTCGCGGAACTTCTTGAGTTGCAGCAAGGGGGTGAAGGACCCTTTGGAAGTTCCAGAGGTTTAGGTGTGATTAGCCTCGAGACGCCTCAGCGGAAATGGGCCTCATCTCGCCTGGAGGGGAGAACCTCCTGGATTTCTCGAGTTGCGGCAGGTGCTCTCGACCTTACGACGGGGACCTCAGGGACCCGCTTCTGGTGGCCTCAGGAAAAGGCCAGTCCCCATGCAGAGTTGCCCTGAGGGCCTCTCGGGATTCCTCTCCCGTCTGATGCCGGGCCTAAGACCTTGTGTGGATGTCGGTGCCGGAACCTGAGGATTCCTCTCCAGTGCTTGACATGATCTTGGGGGTACTTCGTGGAGTCTCCCCAGGGGAGTCAGTCCTCGTCTCGAGTGGGGCATGCCACGTGCGCTTTCCTCCCGAGCTGTAGCAGCCAGGTGTCACGCTTTCCCTTCGAGTGATCAAGGATCATGGAATCTGTGGCTTCCCATCGAGGCTTTCCTCTTTCAAGAGGCTTTCCCACAGGGCTGTCCCACGTGCTCCGTGGTGTGAGTCGATCCTCGGGCTTGAAAGTCGAGGCAGTGCAGGGAAAACAGGTTTCCCTGGAATGGACTGAGACATCTTGGGGGACTCTGGGAATGGTGGCATCGACCCTGGAGTTCCTCTCGCCTTTCCTGTGCGAGAGCGCCTCCTCTTGAGATGTAGGACGGGAACGCCGGGCAATTCTTTCCCGAACACGCAGGGAAAGGATCCCTCCTCTCGAGCTAGGAGGCGGAAACGGGGCTCCTCTGGATGTGGGCGGGACTCTCGTGCTTCCTCTCGAGTGGAAGACGGGTATGTCCAGGGAACTTCTTTGAGTTGCAGCGAGGGTGTGAAGGACCCTTTGGAAGTTCCAGAGGTTATGTGTGATTAACCTTGAGACGCACAGCGGAAATGGGCCTCATCTCGCCTGGAGGGAGAACCTCCTGGATTTTCTCGAGTTGCGGCAGGTGCTGTCGACTTACGACGGGGACTTCAGGGACCCGATCTGGTGGCCTCAGGAAAGGCCAGTCCCCATGCGAGTTGCTCGGGGGCCTCTTGGGTTTCCTCTCCCGTCGATGCCGGGGCCTAAGACCTTGTGTGGAGTCGGTGCCGGAACGTGAGGATTCCTCTCCAGTGCTGACATGGATCATGGGGTACTTCTGGAGTCTCCCCGGGTTAGTCAGTCCTAGTCTCGAGGGGGCATGCACGTTCAATTTCCTCCCGATCTGTGGAAGCAGTGTCACACTTCGATAGCGTGTATCAAGGGATCTGCAGCTTTCCCTCGAGGCTTTCCAATGAGGCTTTCCCTCGAGGATTTTCCTCAGGGCTGTCCCACGTGCCACCGTGGTGTGAGTCGATCCTCGGCTTGAAGTCGAGGCAGTGGCAGGGACGGAAAACAGGTTTCCCTCGAATTGACAGAGATATCTGGGGGGACTCTGGGAATGGATGGAACGACCCTGGAGTTTCTCTCGCCTTTCCTGTGGAGAGGGCCTCCTCTTGAGATGCGACTGGAACGCCGGGAATGCTTTACAGACCACGCAGGTAAAGGATCCCTCCTCTCGAGCTATGAGGTGGAAACGGTGCTCCTCTGAAAGTGGGCCGGGAAGATCTTGATACTCTCGAGTGGAGCGGGTATGTCGGAGAACTTCTTGAGTTGCAGCAAGGGTGTGAAGGACCTTTGGAAGTTCCAGAGGATAGGTGTGATTAGCCTCCAGACGCCTCAGCGCAAATGGGCCTCATCTCGCCTTTAAGGACGCCAAGATCCATGTCAGCACTGGAGAGGAATCCTCAGGTTCCGGCACCGACTCCACACAAGGTCTTAGGCCCCGGCATCGACGGGAGAGAGAATCCCGAGAGGCCCGGGAGAAACTCGCATGGGGACTGGCCTTTCCTGAGGCCACCAGAGCGGGTCCCTGAGGCCCTCGTCGTAAGTCGAGAGCACCTGCCGCAAGTCGAGAAAATCCAGGAGGTTCTCCCCTCCAGGCGAGATGAGGCCCATTTCGGCTGAGGCAACTAGGGGGTAATCACACTTAAACTCTCGAACTTCGAAAGGGTCCTTCACACCCTTGCTGTAACTCAAGAAGTTCCCCGACATACCCGTCTCCACTCAAGAGGAACCGAGCGTCCCGCCCGTATCCAGAGTGGCCCCGTTCCCGCCTGCTAGCTCGAGAGGAGGATCCTTTCCCTGCGTGGTCCTGAAAGAATTCCTAGCGTTCCCGTCTCATCTCAAGAGGAGGCGCTCTCCACAGTAAAGGCGAGAGGAACTCAAGTATCAGGCCCCATTCCCAGAGTCCCCCAGATGTCTCAGTCCATTCCAGGGAAACCTGTTTTCCCTGCACTGCCTCCACTTTCAAGCTGAGGATCGACTCACACCACAAGGGCACGTGGAAAAGCCCTGTGGAAAGCCTCGTGGGAAAGCCTCATGGGAAAGCCTCGAGGGAAAGCCCCTGATCCCTTGATCCAAGCGAAGGGAACCGTGACACTGCTGCTACAGGTCGGGAGGAAAGCGCACGTGCATGCCCCACTCGAGACGAGGACATACGCCTCTGGGGAGACTTCAGAAGACCCGAAGATCCATGTCGGCACTGCAGAGGAATCCTCACGTTCCGGGACTGACTCCACACAAGGTCTTAGGCCCGGCATCGAGGGGAGAGGAATCCCGAGAGGCCCACGAGCAACTCACATGGGACTGGCCTTTCCTGAGGCCACAAGAGCGGGTCCCTGAGGTCCCAGTCGTAAGTCGAGAGCACCTGCCGCAATTCGAGAAAATCCAGGAGGTTCTCCCCTCCAGGCGAGATGAGGCCCATTTCCGCTGAGGCGTCTCCAGGAAAATCACACCTAACCTCTGGAACTTCCAAAGGTCCTTCACACCCTTGCTTCAACTCAAGAAGTTCCCCGACATACCCGTCTCCACTCGAGAGGAAGCAGGAAAGTCCCGCCGATATCAAGAGGAGCCACGTTTCCGCCTCCTAGCTCGAGAGGTTTGATCCTTTCCCTGCGTGGTCAGGAAAGAATTCGCGGCGTTCCCGTCACATCTGAAGAGGAGGCACTCTCCAGAGGAAAAGCGAGAGGAACTCCAGGTACCTGCCACCATTCCCAGAGTCCCCCAGATGTCTCAGTCCATTCCAGGGAACCTGTATTCCCTGCACTGCCCTCGACTTTCAAGCGAGGATCGACTCACACCACAGTGGCACGTGGGGCAGCCCTGTGGGAAAGCCTCCTGGGAAGCCTCGAGGGAAAGCCACAGATCCCTGGATTCACGCGAAGGTAAGCGTGACAATGTTGCTAAAGCTCGGGAGGAAAGTGCACGTGCATGCCCCACTCGAGTAGAGGACTGACTGTCCTGGGGGAGACTCCAGAAGTACCCAAGACCCATGTCAGCACTGGAGAGGAATCATCAGGTTTCCGCCACGACTCCACAGAAGGTCTTTAGGCCCCCGGCATCTACGAGAGAGGAATCCCGAGAGGCCCCGGAGC
>NW_017190689.1:0-11158 GCF_001704415.2 Capra hircus | reverse complement strand
CCCCGACATACGCATCTCACTCGAGAGGAAGCACGAGAGTCCCGGCCACATCCAGAGGAGCCCCGTTTCTGCCTCCTAGCTCGAGAGGAGGGATCCTTTCCTGCGTGGTCGGGAAAAGAATTCCCGGCGTTCCCGTCGCATCTGAAGAGGAGGGGCTCTCCACAGGAAAGGCGAGAGGAACTCCAAGGTCGTGCCACCATCCCCAGAGACAATCAGATGTCTCAGTCCCTTCCAGGGAAACCTATTTTCCTGCACTGCCTCGACTTTCAAGCCGGGATCGACTCACATGAAGGGGGCACCTGGACAGCCCTGTGGGAAAGCCTCGTGGAAAGCCTCGTGGGAAAGCCTCGAGGGAAAGCCACAGATCCCTTGATCCACGCGAAGGGAAGCGTGACACTTCTGCTACACTCGGGAGGAAAGCGCACGTGCATGCCCCCACTCGAGACGAGGACTGACTCCCAGGGGAGACTCCAGAAGTTTCCCAAGATCCATGTCAGCACTGGAGAGGAATCCTCAGGTTCCGGCACCGACTCCACACAAGGTCTTAGGCCCCGGCATCGACGGGAGAGGAATCCCGAGAGGCCCCCGAACAAATCGCATGGGGACTGGCCTTTCCTGAAGCCACCAGAGCGGGTCCCTGTTGTCCCCATCATAAGTCGAGAGCACCTGCCCAAGTCGAGAAAATCCAGGAGGTTCTCCCCTCCACCGAGATGAGGCCCATTTCCGCTGAGGAGTCTCGAGGCTAATCACACCTAATATCTGGAAATTCCAAAGGTCCTTCACACACTTGCTGCAACTCAAGAAGATGCCCAACATACCCGTCTCCACTCGAGAGGAAGCACGATAATCCCACCCACATCCAGAGGAGCCCCGTTTCCGTTCCTAGCTCGAGAGGAGGTATCGTTTCCCTGCGTGGTCGGGAAGGAATTCCCGGCGTTCCCGTCGCATCTCAAGAGAAGGCGCTCTCCACAGGAAAGGCGAGAGGAACTCCAGGGTCGTGCCACCATTCCCAGATTCCCCCAAATGTCTCAGTCCATTCCAGGGAAACCTGTTTTCCCTGCACTGCTCGACTTTCAAGCTGAGGATCGATTCACACCACGGTGGCACGTGGGACAGCCCTGTGGGAAAGCCTCGTGGGAAAACCTCGTGGGAAAGCCTCCTTGGAAAGCCATAGATCCCTTGATCCACGCGAAGTGAAGCGTGACACTGCTGCTACAGCTCGGGAGGAAAGCGCACGTGCATGCCCCCACTCGAGACGAGGACTGACTTTCCTGGGGAGACTCCAGAAGTACCCAAGATCCATGTCAGCACTGGAGAGGAATGCTCAGGTTCCGGAACCAACTCCACACAAGATCTTAGGCACCGGCATCGAAGGGAGAGGAATCCTGAGAGGCCCCCGAGCAACTCGTATGGGGACTGGCCTTTCCTGAGGCCACCAGAGCGGGTACCAGGGGTCTCCGTCGTAAGTCGAGAGCACCTGCCGCAACTCGAGAAAATCCAGGAGGTTCTCCCCTCCAGGAGAGATGAGGCCCATTACCGCAGAGGCGACTTGAGGCTAATCATCAAAAAGATCTGGAACTTCCAAAGGGTCCTTCACACCCTTGCTGCAACACAAGAAGATCCCAAACATACCCGTCTCCACTCGAGAGGAAGCATGAGAGTCCCGCCCACATTCAGAGGAGCCCCGATTCCCCTCCTAGCTCGAGAGGAGGGATCCTTTCCCTGTTCTGTTCGGGAAAGAATGCCCGGCATTCCCGTCGCAACTCAAGAGGAGGCGCTCAACACAGGAAAAGGCGAGGGGAACTCCAGGGTCGTGCCACCATTCCCAGAGTCCCCCAGATGTCTCAGTCCATTCCAGGGAAACCTGTTTTCCCTGCACTGCCTCCACTTTCAAGCCGAGGATCGACTCACACCACGGTGGCAACGTGGGACAGCCCTGTGGGAAAGCCTCGTGGGAAAGCCATCGCGGGAAAGCCTTGAGGGAAAGCCACAGATCCCTTGATCTCGCGAAGGGAAGCGTGACACTGCTGCTACAGCTCGGGAGGAAAGCTCACTGCATGCCCCACTCGAAGACGACGACTAGACTCCCCTGGGGAGACTCCAGAAGTACCCCAAGATCCATGTCAGCACTGGAGAGGAATGCTCAGGTTCCGGCACCGACTCCACACAAGTTCTTAGGCACCGGCATCGACGGGAGAGGAATCCTGAGAGGCCCCCGAGCAACTCGCATGGGGACTGGCCTTTCCTGAGGCCACTAGAGCGGGTCCCTGAGGTCCACGTCTTAAGTCGAGAGCACCTGCCTGCAACTCGAGAAAATCCAGGAGGTTCTCCCCTCCAAGCGAGATGAGGCCCATTTCCGCTGAGGCGTCTCGAGGCTAATCACACCTAACCTCTGGAACTTCCAAAGGGTCCTTCACAACCTTGCTGCAACTCAAGAAGTTCCCCGACATACCCGTCTCCACTCGAGAGGAAGCACGAGAGTCCCGCCACATCCAGAGGAGCCCCGTTTCCGCCTCCTAGCTTCGAGAGGAGGGATCCTTTCCCTGCGTGGTCGGGAAAGAATTCCCGGCATTCCCGTCGCATCTGCAAGAGGAGGGCCTCTCCACAGGAAAGGCGAGAGGAACTCCAAGGTCGTGCCACCATTCCCAGAGACAACCAGATGTCTCAGTCCCTTCCAGGGAAACCTATTTTCCCTGCACTGCCTCGACTTTCAAGCCGAGGATCGACTCACATGAACGGTGCACCTGTGGGACAGCCCTGTGGGAAAGCCTCGTGGGAAAGCCTCGAGGGAAAGCCCAGCCAGATCCCTTGATTCACGCGAAGGGAAGCGTGACACTTGCTGCTACACTCGGGAGGAAAGCGCACGTGCATGCCCCCACTCGAGACGAGGACTGACTCCCATGGGGAGACTCCAGAAGTATCCCAAGATCCATGTCAGCACTGGAGAGGAATCCTCAGGTTCCGGCACCGACTCCACACAAGGTCTTACCCCCAGCATCGACGGGAGAGGAATCCCGAGAGGCCCCCGAGCAACTCGCATGGGAACTGGCCTTTACTGAGGCCTCCAGAGCGGGTCCCAGGGGTCCCCGTCGTAAGTCGAGAGCACCTGCCGCAACTCGAGAAAATCCAAGAGGTTCTCCCCTCCAGGCGAGATGAGGCCCATTTCCGCTGAGGCGTCTCGAGGCTATTCACACCTAACCTCTGGAACTTCCAAAGGGTCCTTCACACCCTTGCTGCAACTCAAGAGGTTCCCGACATATCCGTCTCCACTCGAGAGGAAGCACGAGAATCCCGCTCACATCCAGAGGAACCCCGTTTCCGCCTCCTTGCTCGAGAGGAGGGATCCTTTCCTGCGTGGTCGGGGAAGAATTCCCGGCATTCCCGTCGCATCTCAAGAGGAGGCACTCTCCACAGGAAAGGCAAGAAGAACTCCAGGGTCGTGCCACCATTCCCAGAGTCCCGCAGATGTCTCAGTCCATTGCAGGGAAACCTGTTTTCCCTCCACTGCCTCGACATCAAGCCGAGGATCGAGTCACACCACGGTGGCACGTGGGACAGCCCTGTGGAAAAGCCTCGTGGGAAAGCCTCCTGGGAAAGCCTCGAGGGAAAGCCACAGATCCCTTGAGCCACGCGAAGGGAAGCGTGACACTGCTGCTACAGCTCGAGAGTAAAGCGCACGTGCATGCCCCCACTCGAGACGAGGACTGACTCCCCTGGGGAGACTCCAGAAGTACCCCAAGATCCATGTCAGCACTGGAGAGGAATCCTCAGGTTCCAGCACCGACTCCACACAAGGTCTTAGACCCTGGCATCGATGGAAGAGGAATCCCGAGAGGCCCCCGAGCAACTCGCATGGGGAATGGTCTTTCCTGAGGCCACCAGAGCGGGTCCCTGAGGTCCCCGTCGTAAGTCCAGAGCACGTGCCACAACTCGAGAAAATCCAGGAGGTTCTCCCCTCCAGGCGAGATGAGGCCCATTTCCGCTGAGGTGTCTCGAGGCTAATCACACCTAACCTCAGGAACTTCCAAAGGATCCTTCACACCCTTTCTGCAACTCAAGAAGTTCCCCGACATACCCGTCTCCACTCGAGAGGAAGGACGAGAGTCCCGCCCACATCCAGAGGAGCCCCGTTTCCGCCTCCTAGCTCGAGACGGGGAATCCTTTCAGTGTGTGGTCGGGAAAGAATTCCCGGTGTTCCCGTCGCCTCTCAAGAACAGGCGCTCTCCACAGGAAAGGCCAGAGGAACTCCAGGGTCGTGCCACCATTCCCAGAGTCCTCCAGATGTCTCAGTCCATGCCAGGGACACCTGTTTTCCCTGCACTGCCTCGACATTCATGCAGATTATCGACCCACACAACGGTGGCACTTGGGACAGCCCTGTGGGAAAGCCTGTTTGGAAAACTTGGTGGGAATGCCCAAAGGGAAAGCCACAGATCCCTTGATCGTCGGGCCGGGAAGACTGACACTGGTCCTAGAGCTCGGGAGGAAAGCGCACGTGAATGCCCCCACTCGAGATGAGGACTGAATCGCCTCCCAGAAGTACCCCAGGATCCATGTCAGGCCTGGAGAGAAATCCTCACGTTCCGGCCCCAACTCCAGACAAGGTCTTAGGTTCCGGCATCTACGGTAGAGGAATCCAGGGAGGTCCCCTAGCAACTCGCATGGGGACCTGCCTTTCCTGAGGCCACCAGAGCGGGTCCCTGAGGTCCCCGTCGTAAGTCGAGAGCACCTGCCGCAAGTCGAGAAAATCCTGGAGGTTCTCCCCTCCAGGCGAACAGAGGCGAATTATTGCTGAAGCATCTCGAGGCCAATCACACCTACCCCCTGAACCGTCCAAAGGTTCCTTCACACCCTTGCTGCAACTCAAGAAGTTCCCCGATATACCCGTATGCACTCGAGAGGAAGCAGAAGGGTCCCGCCTGCCGGGGTCCAGCCCCGGTGGATCCAGGGAATTCGAAGGGTGGACGGCGTTGGCGTGGAAAGACTTGTTTATTTATTAATGTAAGATTAGATTAGGAAACTATAGTGTAGTAAGAAGATTAAGTGGAGGAAGAGGGCTGAATAGCTTGGTTTACGCGGAAGGCCAATAAAATTCCAGACAAGGAATTTGCACCATCTACGCTGGGCCACCGGCGCCCGCTTGAATATCTAAGGGTGCCTCGCCTTAAGCTCCCTTTCGCGCGGGTCTTAACAGCCGGGGCAAGTAAGTAGACCTGGCGAGCCTCCGCGCCCCAGATGGAGATTCAGCCTGAAGTTAAAGTAAAGAGCAGAGAGAGGGAAGGGGAGAGAAGAGGAGAGAGAGAGACATGGGGGGAGCCAGAGTCCCAAGAAACCAGGCCGAGAGACTAGTTCGAGAAACTGGTCCGAGAAACTGGTCCCCGGCCCCTGGCCCCCGTCCTTTATTGTTCAGAAGGCCTTTTATACTTTTGGTAAAACACGGAGATCAATGGGTAACACAGAATTATGTAGCGTTCGCAGCCCAGACTCTTTCTATACATCATTTTGTATACAAAAGGTCTCAGGTGATTTACATTATCTTCTGGCCAAGAAGCTTGTTAACACTTTTTATCTCTCTTCCTTAATGAATGTTGATTTTGTTTCCCCTGAAGTGATTTTCTTTAATTTGCATCTCCTTAAAGCATTAAAGTTACATCTCTATAGAACAAAGGTGCAGTGGGATATAACAAAGAAGGTACTTAACTCGAAGATCTAATGTTGCTAATACCAGGTCTACTACTTGTTTTTCTATATACCAACTATATCTAAAAATAAAGGATATGAAAATTTGGCAGCAAGCATTGACCCAAAAAATGAACCTTTAATCAGTCCTATTCTAAAGATTTTGACTCCTCGGAAGCTCCTACATTCCTAGGATGTTTTAAGCTTCCTGTGCCTCCTGCGGTCAGGAGGCCTCAAAACAATCACATGCGCAGCTGTACGAGTCCTGCAGGCAGGCTAGAAAGCCATCAGAGGGTTTTGGATTGAAACACTCTTTCAAAATGCAGAAGACTAAAGCCCTGAATTGACTTTTTCCAGAAAATGTCAGAAGAGTGGAAAAGCAGAGCACAAAAGCCGGCAGATTTTTGCTGGGCGTAACATGCTTAGGAATTTCCCAGAGGGGTCCCTGAAGTCTGAGCACGCCTTGCGTATGTCAGCTTCCTTCCTCATGACCTTGTCATGGGCGGGATTCCTCACACTGGCTCCCGGCACCCGCCCACATCCAAAGGAGCCCCGTTTCCCGCCTCTTTGCTCGAGATGAGGGATCCTTTCCCTACTTGGTCGAAAAAGAATTCCCGAGGTTCCCGTCGCATCTCAAGAGGAGGCCCTCTCCACAGGAAAGGGGATAGGTACTCCAGGTCAGGCCACCATTCCAAGAGTCCCCCAGATGTCTCAGTCCATTTCAGAGGAACCTGTTTTCCCCCAAAACTGCCTCGACTTTCACGCCGAAGATCGACTCAAACCACAGTGGCACGTGGGACAGCCCTGTGGTAAAGCCTCGTAGGAAAGCCTCGTGGGAAAGCCTTGAGGGAAAGCCTCGAGGGAAAGCCACAGATCCCTTGATCCACGCGATGGGAAGCGTTACACTGCTTCCACAGCTCGGGAGGAAAGCGCACGTGCATGCCCCCACTCGAGACGAGGACTGACTCCCCTGGGGAGACTCCAGAAGTACCCCAAGATCCATGTCAGCACTGGAGAATAATTCTCAGTTTACGGCCCCGACTTCACAAAAGGTCTTAGGCCCCAGCATTGAAGGGAGAGGAATCCTGAGAGGCCAATAAGCAACTCGCACGGAGAGTGCCCTTTCCTGAGGCCACCAGATAGGGTCCCTGTGGTCCCCGTCGTAAATCGAGAGCACCTACCGCAACTCGAGAAAATCCTGGAGATTCTCCCCTCCAGGCTAGATGAGGCCCATTTCCGCTGAGGCGACTCGAGGCTAATCACATCTAACCTTTTGGAACTTCCATAGGGTCCTTCACACCCTTGCTGCAACTCAAGAAGTTCCCCGACATACCCTTGTCCACTCGAGAGGAAGCGCGAGCGTCCCTTGCACATCCAGAGAAGGCCCTTTTCCACCTTGTAGCTCGAGATGAGGGATCCTTTCCCTGCGTGGTCGGGAAAGAATTCCTGGCATTCCCGTCGCATCCAAGAGGAAGCGCTCTCCACAGGAAAGGCGAGAGGAACTCCAGGGTCGTGCCACCATTCCAAGAGTCCCCCAGAGGACTGAGTCCATTCCAAAGGAAACTCTTTTACCTGCACTGCCTTGACTGTCACGTTGAGGATCGACTCACACCACGGTGGCACGTGGGACAGCCCTGTGTGTTAGCCTCGTGGGAAAGCCTCATGTGAAATCCTACAGGGAAAGCCACACATCCCTTGATCCACCCGTCGGGTAGCATGACACTGCTGCCACCGTTAGGGAGGAAAGCCCACGTGCATTTCCCCACTCGAGACGAGGACTGACTCCCCTGGGGAGAGTCCAGAAGTACCCAAAAATCCACATCAGCACTGGAGAGGAATCCGCAGTTTCCGGTCCCAACTCAACACAAGGTCTTTGACTCGGGAAATGCAAGCAGTTAAAAGATCTCTCCTTTGGAGCCTCGAGGGGGGATCGGTGCTTCTCTGGATGTGGGCGGGACCCTCGTGCTTCCTTTGAGTGTAGACGGGTATGTCGGGAAAGCTCTTGAGTTGCAGCAAGTGTGTGAAGGAACCATTGGAAGTTCCAGAGGTTAGGTGTGCTTAGCCTCTAGATGCGTCAGTGGAAATAGGCCTCATTTTGCCTGTAGGGGAGAACCTCCTGGATTTTCTCGAGTTACGGCAGGTGCTCTCGAATTACGACGGGGACCTCAGGGAACCTGTCTCGTGGCCTCAGGAAAGGCCAGTCCCCATGCAAGTTGCCAGGGGGACTCTCGGGATTCCTCTTGGGTCGATGCCGGGGCCTAAGACCTTGTGTGGAGTCGAGGCCGGATCCTGAGGATTCCTCTCCAGTGCTGACATGGTTCTTGGGGTACTTCTAGAGTCTCCCCAGGGAAGTCAGTCCTCGTCTCGAGTGTGGGCATGCACGTGCGCTTTCCTCCCGAGCTGTAGCAGCAGTGTCACGCTTCCTAACGCGTGGTCAAGGGATCTGTAGGCTTTCACTCAAGTCTTTCCTTCAAGGCTTTCCCAAGAGTCTTTCCCACAGGGCTGTCCCACCTGCCACCATGGTGTGAGTCGATCCTCGGCTTGAAAGTCGAGGCAGTGCAGGGAAAACAGGTTCCTCTGGAATGGACTGTGACATCTGGGGGACTCTTGGAATGGTGGTACGACCCTGGAGTTCCGCTCGCCTTTCCTGTGGAGAGCGCCTCCTCTTGAGATGGGACGGGAACGCCGGGAATTCTTTCCCGACCAAGCAGGGAAAGGATCCGTCATCTCGAGGTCCGAGGCAGAAACGGGGCTCCTCTGGATGTGGGCGGGACCCTCGTGCTTCCTCTGGAGTGGAGACGGTATGTCGGGGAACTTCTTGAGTTTCAGCAAGGTTGTGAAGGAACCTTTGGAATTTCCAGAGTTTAGGTGTGATTAGCCTCGAGTGCCTCAGCGGAAATTGGCCTCAACTTGCCTGGAGGGGAGAACCTCCTGGATTTTCTCGAATTGTGGCAGGTGTTCTCAACGTACGCTGGGACCTCAGGGACCCGCTCTGGTGGCGTCAGGAAAGGCCAGTTCCCATCCGAGTGGCTACGGGGCCTCTCAGGATTCCTCTCCCGTCGATGGTGGGGCCTAAGACCTTGTGTGAAGTCGAGGCCGGTACCTGAGGATTCCTCTCCCGTGGTGACATGGTTCTTGGGGTACTTCTTGAGTCTCCCCAGGGGTGTCAGTCCTCTTCTCAGCGGGATCATGCAAGAACGCTTACCTCCTGAGCTGCAGTAGCAGTGTCACGCTGCCCGTCGCGTGGATCAAGAGATCTATGTCTTTCCCTCGAGGTATTTCTCACGGGGCTTTCCCTCGAGGCTTTCCCACGAGGCTTTCCCACATCGCTGTCCCACGTGCCACCATGGTGCCAGTCGATCCTCGGCGTGAAAATCAAGGCAGTGCAGGGAAAACAGGTTCCTCTGGAATGGACTGAGACATCTGGGGGACTCTTGGAATTGTGGCACGACCCTGGAGTTCCTCTCGCCTTTCCTGTGGAGAGCGCCTCTTCTTGAGATGCGGTGGGAACGCCGGGAATACTTTCCCGACCAAGCAGGGAAAGTCCCGTGGTCCAGCCCCGGTGGATCCAGCGTGATTCGAAGGTGGGGACGTAGTCGTCATCTTTGGAAATATACATATTTAATCCCAGATATAAAGAGATTAGAAATGGATTGTGTAGTAGGAAGATTATTGGAGAAAAAGAGGCTGAATAACTTGGATTACGTGGAATAGCATCCATCCTCCAGTAGAGAATTCAGCCAGAAAAACGGGAGCAAAAAAGAAGCGACATGGGGGAATCAGTCTTTCCGGAAACTTATCTGATTTCTTTATTTTTGGTTTTGCTTGTATACCTCTTGTTACACATAGGGATGAATACAGAGTCACGCAGGAGTCGGCATCCTGACCTTTATCAAAATCAGGTGCTTCACATAAATGTATAAAAAAAAGGTCTTAGGGATCTTACATCATCTTCTGGCCATGAATGAGACCTGCTGACATTTTATGATCCTTTCTTTCTGATAACCAAATAAACTTATTTCTTCCAAGGGTGTTTTTTCTTAAACCAGGCACCACCCTCCAAATAAAGTTACATTCCTATAGGGTGAGGGTGTAGTGAGTTACAATCAAGAAAGGAATTTATTTAACCCAAGGTTAACATGATTAGTCTTAAAGGTGAATTCTTATTTTCCTATATGCTTAAAGGTTAATACTTATTTCTCCTATATACTAGTTATATTCATTATAAGGGTAGGGAACATGGAGATTTATCAGCAAACATCAGCCTAACAAATGAAAATCCTTTCATCAATTCTCCCCTTAAGATCTATTTAGTCTTAAGATATGATAAAGTTACATTCTTACATAGAAAAGGACACAGTGATATATAACAAAGTACAGTGATCTATTACAAAAGTGAAAATCCATTAACTCAAAAAGTCTAGTATTGCTAACATCAAAAAACTGCTATATTTCCTTTGCTATATTCCAAATACATTGATTAATATATTCCCAAGTGCCTAAGGATATGGAGGCCTGGTGGCAATCATTGACTCAACAAGAAGAAAAAGTCCTATGCTAATTAAGACTCTCAAAATACTCCAAAACTCTCTGTGCTGTTTACAGTTGAGAGGTAGTAAACAATCTTGTGCCTAGTGGCAGCAGTATGGATAATCCTGTCACACAAGCTGGTCTGTCAGCAGAGAGGTTTGACCTAAAATATCCTTGTCCCCAGAGCAGGGAATTAGCAGCAATTTTTGACACAACAAATGAAGAACCCTTCACCAATATAATTCCTAACCAACTATACTAATAATTTCTAACTCCCCAAAATAATTTGCCTTTAGTAAGTCTAAAACATCTCATGCCTCTCAGGTTGGGAGGCTGTAAACAATCACATGTGGCCGGGACAAACCTATAAAGGTGGGCTAGATAACCTTCAGAGGAGTCGGGCAAGCTGAAACACTCTTGTCATGCCCAAGAATATTTATTGCCTTGAAGCTGCACGTTTACTTCTTCTCCGAGAGAAACAGTTATGGGGGAGAGCCCCCGTAAAGTCAGAAGTGTAGGTGAGAGCATAAAACAGACTCTGGTTTTGGGGTTCGATGCTCGGGAACAGGGGGTTACCTGAGGCTTGATCACGCCTTTGCGCATGCCAAGCCTCCTTCCTCATGACCTTTGCCATAGGCGGAATTCCTCACCTGGTCCCCGAAGGAAAGGATCCCTCATCTCGAGCGACGAGGCGGAAACGGCGCCTCCTGTGGATGTAGGGGGACCATCTTGCTTATTCTCGAGTGGAGACGGGTATGTCGGGGAACTTCTTGAGTTGCAGCAAGGGTGTAAAGTACCTTTTGGAAGTTCCAGAGGTTAGGTGTGATTAGCTCGAGACACCTCATGGAAATGGGGCCTCATCTCGCCTGGAGGGGAGAACCTCCTGGATTTTCTCGAGTTGCGGCAGGTGCTCTCGACTTACGACGGGGACCAGCTCTGGTGCCTCAGG
>NW_017190688.1:0-11158 GCF_001704415.2 Capra hircus | reverse complement strand
GCGGAAGGCCAATAAAATTCCAGACAAGGAATTTGCACCATGTACGTTGGGCCACCGGCGCCGCTTGAATATCTAAGGGTGCCTCGCCTTAAGCTCCCTTTCGTGCGGGTCTTAACAGCCGGGGCAAGTAAGTAGACCTGGCGAGCCTCCGCGCCCCAGATGGAGATTCAGCCTGAAGTTAAAGTAAAGAGCAGAGAGAGGGAAGGGGAGAAGAAGAGAGAGAGAGAGACATGGGGGAGCCAGAGTCCCAAGAAACCAGGCCGAGAGACTAGTTCGAGAAACTGGCCCCCATCCTTTATTGTTTCAGAAGGCCTTTTATACTTTTGATAAAACACGAGATCAATGGGTAACACAAAATTATGTAGCGTTCGCAACCCAGATTCTTTCCGTATATCATTTTGTATACAAAGGTCTCAGGTGATTTACATTATCTTTTGGCCAAGAGGCTTGTTAACACTTTTTGGCTCTCTTCCTTAATGAATGTTAATTTTGTTTCCCCTGAAGTGTTTTTTTTTTTTTAATCTGCATCTCCTTAAAGCATTAAAGTTACATCTCTATAGAACAAAGGTGCAGTGGGATATAACAAAGAAGGTACTTAACTCAAAGATCTAATGTTGCTAATACCAGGTCTACTACTTGTTTTTCTATATACCAACTATATCTAAAAATAAAGGATATGAAAATTTGGCAGCAAGCATTGACCCAAAAAATGAAACCATTAATCAGTCCTATTCTAAAAGATTTTGACTCCTCGGAAGCTCCTGCATTCCTAGGATGTTTTAAGCTTCCTGTGCCTCTGCGGTCAGGAGGCCTCAAACAATCACATGCGCAGCTGTACGAGTCCTGCAGGCAGGCTAGAAAGCCATCGGAGGGTTTTTGGATTGAAACACTCTTTCAAATGCAGAAGACTAAAGCCCTGAATTGACTTTTTCCAGAAAATGTCAGAAGAGTGGAAAAGCAGAGCACAAAAGCCGGCAGATTTTGTTGGGGTACACGCAGGAATTTGCAGAGGGGTCCCTGAAGTCTGAGCACGCCTTGCGTATGTCAGCTTCCTTCCTCATGACCTTGTCACGGGCGGGATTCCTCACACTGGCTCCCAGCAGGTGCCAGAACCTGGGAAAGTCGTGCAGTAAAGGTTTCCCTGGAATGGACTGAGACATTCTGAAGGACCTGGAATGGTGGCACGACCCTGGAGTTCCTCTCGCCTTTCCTGTGGAGAGCGCCTCTTCTTGAGATGCGACGGGATCGCGGGAATTCTTTCCTGAACACGCAGGGAAAGGATCCCTCCTCTCGAGCTAGGAGGGGAAACGGGGCTCCTCTGGATGTGGGCCGGACTCTCGTGCTTCCTCTCGATGGAGACGGGTATGTCGGGAACTTCTTGAGTTGCAGCAAGGGTGTGAAGGACCCTTTGGAAGTTCCAGAGGTTAGGTGTGATTAGCCTCGAGAGCACTCAGCGGAAATGGGCCTCATCTCGCCTGGAAGGTAGAACCTCCTGATTTTCTCGAGTTGTGGGCAGGTGCTCTCGACTTACGACGGGGACCTCAGGGACCCGCTCTTGGCCTCAGGAAAGGCCAGTCCCCATGCGAGTTGCTCGAGGGCCTATCGGGATTCCTCTCCCGTCGATGCCGGGGCCTAAGACCTTGTGTGGAGTCGGTGCGGAACCTGAGGATTCCTCTCCAGGGCTGACATGGATCTGGGGGTACTTCTGGAGTCTCCCCAGGGGAGTCAGTCCTCGTCTCGAGTGGGGGCATGCACGTGCGCTTTCCTCCCCAGCTCTAGCAGCAGTGTCACGCTTCCCGTCGCGTGGATCAAGGGATCTGTGGCTTTCCCTAGAGGCTTTCCCACAGGGCTGTCGCCACGTGCACCGTGCAGTGAGTCGATCCTCGGCTTGAAAGTCGAGGCAGTGCAGGGAAAACAGGTTTCCCTGGAATGGACTGAGACATCTGGGGGACTCTGGGAATGGTGGCACGACCCTGGAGTTCCTCTCGCCTTTCCTGTGGAGAGCACGTCCTCTTGAGATGCGACGGGAACACAGGAATTCTCTTCCCGACCACGCAGGGAAAGGATCCCTCCTCTCGAGCTAGGAGGCGGAAACGGGGCTCCTCTGGATGTGGGCGGGACTCTCGTGCTTCCTCTCGAGTGGAGACGGGTATGTCGGGAACTTCTTGAGTTGCAGCAAGGGTGTGAAGGACCCTTTGGAAGTTCCAGAGGTTAGGTGTGATTAGCCTCGAGACGCCTCAGCGGAAATGGGCCTCATCTCGCCTGGAGGGAGAACCTCCTGGATTTTCTCGAGTTGCGGCAGGTGCTCTCGACTTACGACGGGGACCTCAGGGACCGCTCTGGTGGCCTCAGGAAAGGCCAGTCCCCATGCGAGTTGCTCGGGGCCTCTCGGGATTCCTCTCCCGTCGATGCCGGGGCCTAAGACCTTGTGTGGAGTCGTGCCGGAACCTGAGGATTCCTCTCCAGTGCTGACATGGATCTTGGGGTACTTCTGGAGTCTCCCCAGGGGAGTCAGTCCTCGTCTCGAGTGGGGGCATGCACGTGCGCTTTCCTCCGAGCTGTAGCAGCAGTGTCACGCTTCCCTTCGCGTGGATCTGTGCTTTCCCCGGAGGCTTTCCCACGAGGCTTTCCCACAGCTGTCCCACGTGCCACCGTGGTGTGAGTCGATCCTCGGCTTGAAAGTCGAGGCAGTGCAGGGAAAACAGGTTCCCTGGAATGGACTGAGACATCTGGGGACTCTGGGAATGGTGGCACGACCCTGGAGTTCCTCTCGCCTTTCCTGTGGAGAGCGCCTCTCTTGAGATGCGACGGAAGCGGAATTCTTTCCAGACCACGCAGGGAAAGGAACCCTCCTCTCGAGCTAGGAGGCGGAAAGGGGCTCCTCTGGATGTGGCGGGACTCTTGTGCTTCCTCTCGAGTGGAGACGGGTATGTCGGGAACTTCTTGAGTTGCAGCAAGGGTGTGAAGGACCCTTTGGAAGTTTCAGAGGTTAGGTGTGATTAGCCTCGAGAAGCCTCAGCGGAAATGGGCCTCATCTCGCCTGGAAGGGAGAACCTCCTGGATTTTCTCGAGTTGCGGCAGTGCTCTCGACTTACGACGGGGACCTCAGGGACCGCTCTGGTGGCCTCAGGAAAGGCCAGTCCCCATGCGAGTTGCTCGGGGCCTCTCGGGATTCCTCTCTGTCGATGCCGGGCCTAAGACCTTGTGTGGAGTCGGTGCCGGAACCTGAGGATTCCTCTCCAGTGCTGACATGGATCTTGGGGGTACTTCCTGAGTCTCCCCAGGGGAGTCAGTCCTCGTCTCGAGTGGGGCATGCACGTGCGCTTTCCTCCCAGCTGTAGCAGCACTGTCACGCTTCCTTCGCGTGGATCAAGTGATCTGTGGCTTTCCCTCGAGGCTTTCCTTTCAGTCTTTCCCACAGGGCTGTCCCACGTGCCACCGTGGTGAGAGTCGATCCTCGGCTTGAAAGTCGAGGCAGTGCAGGGAAAAAGGTTTCCCTGGAATGGACTGAGACATCTGAAGGACCCTGGGAATGGTGGCACGACCCTGGAGTTCCTCTCGCCTTTCCTGTGGAGAGCGCCTCTTCTTGAGATGCGACGGGAACGCGGAATTCTTTCCTGAACACGCAGGGAATGGATCCCTCCTCTCGATCAGGAGGGGAAACGGGGCTCCTCTGGATGTGGGCCGGACTCTCGTGCTTCCTTCGAGTGGAGACGGTATGTCGGGGAACTTCTTGAGTTGCAGCAAGGGTGTGAAGGACCCTTTGGAAGTTCCAGAGGTTAGTGTGATTGCCTAGAGACACCTCAGCGGAAATGGCCTCATCTCGCCTGGAAGGTAGAACCTCCTGATTTTCTCGAGTTGTGGCAGGTGCTCTCGACTTACGACGTGGACCTCAGGGACCCGCTCTCATGGCTCAGGAAAGGCCAGTACCCATGCGAGTTGCTCGGGGGCCTATCGGGATTCCTCTCCGTCGATGCTGGGGCGTAAGACCTTGTGTGGAGTCGTTTGCGGAACCTGAGGATTCCTCTCCAGGCCTGGCATGGATCTTGGGGTAATTTTAGAGTCTCCCCAGGGGAGTCAGTGCACATCTCGTGTGGGGAATGCACGTGCGCTTTCCTCCCCAGCTCTAGCAGCCGTGTCACGCTTCCCGTCGAGTGGATCAAGGATCTGTGGCTTTCCCTAGAGGCTTTCCCACAGGGCTGTCCCACGTGTCACCGTGCAGTGAGTCGATCCTCGGCTTGAAAGTCGAGGCAGTGCAGGGAAAACAGGTGTCCCTGGATTGGACGGAGACATCTGGGGGACTCTGGGAATGGTGGCACGACCCTGGAGTTCCTCTGGCCTTCCTGTGGAGAGCACCTCATCTTGAGATGCGACGGGAACGCCAGGAATTCTTCCAGACCAGGCAGGGAAAGGATCCCTCCTCTCGAGCTAGGAGGCGGAAACGGGCTCCTATGGATGTGGGCGGGACTCTCGTGCTTCCTCTCGAGTGAGACGGGTATGTCGGGGAACTTCTTGAGTTGCAGCAAGGGTGTGAAGGACCCTTTGGAAGTTTCAGATGTTAGGTGTGATTAGCCTCGAGAAGCCTCAGCGGAAAATGGGCCTCATCTCTCCTGGAGGGGAGAACCTCCTGGATTTTCTCGAGTTGCGGCAGGTGCTCTCGACTTACGACGGGGACCTCAGGGACAGTCTCTGGTGGCTCAGGAAAGGCGAGTCCCCATGCGAGTTGCTCTGGGGCCTCTTGGGATTCCTCTCCCGTCGATGCCGGGGCCTAAGACCTTGTGTGAACTCGGTGCCGGAACCTGAGGATTCCTCTCCAGTGCGGACATGGATCTTGGGGTACTTCTGGAGTCTCCCGCGGGGAGTCCGTCCTCATCTGGAGTGGGGCATGCACGTGCGCTTTCCTCCCCAGCTGTAGCAGCAGTGTCACGCTTCATTTCGCGTGGATCAAGGGATCTGTGGCTTTCCCTCGAGGCTTTCCCACGAGGCTTTCCCACGAATCTTTCCACAGGGCTCTCCCACTTGCCACCGTGGTGTGACTCGATCCTCGATTGAAAGTCGAGGAAGTGCACGGAAAACAGTTTTCCCTGGAATGGACTGAGACATCTGGGGGCTCTGGAAATGGTGGCACGACCCTGGAGTTCCTCTCGCCTTTCCTGTGGAGAGCGCCTCCTCTTGAAATGCGACAGGAATGCGGGAATTCTTTCCCCAACACGCAGGGAAAGGATCACACCCTCTAGCTAGGAGGCGGAAATGGGGGTCCTCTGGATGTAGGCGGGACTCTCGTGCTTCCTGTTGAGTGGAGACGAGGATGTCGGGGAACTTCTTGAGTTGCAGCAAGGGTGTGAAGGACCCTTTGGAAGTTCCAGAGGTTAGGTGTGATTTGCCTCCAGACGCCTCAGCGGAAATGGGCCTCATCTCGCCTGGAGGGGAGAACCTCCTCGATTTTCTCGAGTTGCGGCAGGTGCTCTCGACTAACGACGGGGACCTCAGGGACCCGCTCTGGTGGCCTCACGAAAGCCAGTCCCCATGCGAGTTGCACGGGGGCCTCTCGGGATTCCTCTCCCGTCGATGCTGGGGCCTAAGACCTTGTGTGGAGTCGGTGCCGGAACCTGAGGATTCCTCTCCAGTGCTGACATGGATCTTGGGTACTTCCTGAGTCTCCCCTGGGGAGTCAGTCCTCGTCTCGAGTGGGGGCATGCACGTGCGCTTTCCTCCCCAGCTGCAGCAGCACTGTCACGCTTCCCTTCGCGTGGATCAAGTGATCTGTGGCTTTCCCTCGAGGCTTTCCCACGAGGCCTTTCCCACGAATCTTCCCACAGGGCTCTCCCACGTGCCAACGTGGTGTGAATCGATCCTCGGATTGAAAGTCGAGGCAGTGCCCGGAAAACAGTTTTCCCTGGAATGGACTGAGACATCTGGGGGGCTCTGGAAATGGTGGCATGACCCTGGAGTTCCTCTCGCCTTTCCTGTGGAGAGCCCCTCCTATTGAAATGCGACAGGAATGCGGGGAATTCTTTCCCCACCACGCAGGGAAAGGATCGTCCTCTCGAGCTAGGAGGCGGAAATGGGGCTCCTCTGGATGTAGGCGGGACTCTCGTGCTTCCTGTCGAGTCGAGACGAGGATGTCGGGGAACTTCTTGAGTTGCAGCAAGGGTGTGAAGGACCCTGTGGAAGTTCCAGAGGTTAGGTGTGATTTGCCTCCAGACGCCTCAGCGGAAATGGGCCTCATCTCGCCTGGAGGGAGAACCTCCTGGATTTTCTCGAGTTGCGGCAGGTGCTCTCGACTTACGACGGGGACCTCAGGGACCTGCTCTGGTGGCCTCACCAAAGGCCAGTCCCCATGCGAGTTGCTCGGGGGCCTCTCGGGATTACTCTCATGTCGATGCCGGGGCCTAAGACCTTGTGTTGAGTCCGGTGCCGGAAACTGAGGATTCCTCTCCAGTGCTGACATGGACCTTGTGGTACTTCTGGAGTCTCCCCAGGGGAGTCATTCCTCGACTGGAGTGGGGGCATGCCACGTGCTCTTTCCTCCCGAGCTGTAGCAGCAGTGTCACGCTCCCCTTTGCGTGGATCAAGGGATCTGTGGCTTTTCCTCGAGGCTTTCCCACGAGGCTTTCCCACGAGGTTTTCCCACAGGACTGTCCCACGTGCCACCGTGGTGTGAGTCGATCCTCGGCTTGAACGTCGAGACAGTGCAGGGAAAACAGGTGTCCCTGGAATGGACGGAGACATCTGGGGGCTCTGGGAATGGTGGCACGACCCTGGAGTTCCTCTCGCCTTTCCTGTGGAGAGCACCTCATCTTGAGATGCGACGGGAACGCCAGGAATTCTTTCCAGACCAGGCAGGGAAAGGATCCCTCCTCTCGAGCTAGGAGGCGGAAAGGGGGCCTCCTCTGGATGTTGTCGGGACTCTTGTGCTTCCTCGCGATTGGAGACGGGTATGTCTGGGAACTACTTTAGTTGCAGCAAGGTGTGAAGGACCCTTTGGAAGTTTCAGAGGTTAGGTGTGATTAGCCTCCAGAAACCTGAGCGGAAATGGGCCTCATCTCGCCTGGAAGGGAGAACCTCCTAGATTTTCTCGAGTTGCGGCACGTGCTGTCGACTTACGACGGGGACCTCAGCGACACGCTCTGGTGGCCTCAGGAAAGGCCAGTCCCCCATGCGAGTTGCTCGGGCGGCCTCTCCGGATTTCCTCAACTGCCGATGCCGGGGCCTAAGACCTTGTGTGGAGTCGGTGCCGGAACCTGAGGATTCTCTCCAGTGCTGACATGGATCTTGGGGTACTTCCTGAGTCTCCCCTGGGAGTCAGTCCTCGTCTCGAGTGGGGGCATGCACGTGCGCTTTCCTCCCCAGCTGCAGCAGCACTGTCACGCTTCCCTTCGCGTGGATCAAGTGATCTGTGGCTTTCCCTCGAGGCTTTCCCAAGAGGCTTTCCCTCGAGTCTTTCCCACAAGGCTGTCCACGTGCCACCGTGGTGAGAGTCGATCCTCGGCTTGAAAGTCGAGGCAGTGCAGGGAAAAAAGTTTTCCCTGGAATGGACTGAGACATCTGAGGGACCCTGGGAACGGTGGCACGACCCTGGAGTTCCTCTCGCCTTTCCTGTGGAGAGCGCCTCTTCTTGAGATGCGACGGGAACGTCGGGAATTCTTTCCCGAACACGCAGGGAAAGGATCCCTCCTCTCGATCTAGGAGGGGGAAACGGGGCTCCTCTGGATGTGGGCCGGACTCTCGTGCTTCCTCTCGAGTGGAGACGGGTATGTCGGGGAACTTCTTGAGTTGCAGCAAGGGTGTGAAGGACCCTTTGGAAGTTCCAGAGGTTAGGTGTGATTAGCCTCGAGAAGCCTCAGCGGAAATGGGCCTCATCTCGCCTGGAGGGGAGAACCTCCTGGATTTTCTCGAGTTGCGGCCAGGTCCTCTCGACTTACCGACGGGGACCTCAGGGACACGCTCTGGTGGCCTCAGGAAAAGGCCAGTCCCCAAGCGAGTTGCTCGGGGGCCTCTCGAGATTCCTCTCCTGTCGATGCCGGGGCCTAAGACCTTGTGTGGAGTCGGTGCCGGAACCTGAGGATTCCTCTCCAGTGCTGACATGGATCTTGCGGTACTTCCTGTGTCTCCCCTGGGGAGTCAGTCCTCCTCTCGAGTGGGGGCATGCACGTGCGCTTTCCTCCCCAGCTGTAGCAGCAGTGTCACGCTTCCCTTCGCGTGAATCAAGGGATGTGTGGCTTTCCCTCGAGGCTTTCCCACGATGCTTTCCCACGAGGCTTTCCCACAAGGCTGTCCCACGTGCCACCGTGGTGAGAGTCGATCCTCGGCTTGGAAAGTCGAGGCAGTGCAGGGAAAAATGGTTTCCCTGGAACGGACTGAGACATCTGAGGGACTCTTGGAATGGTGGCACGACCCTGGAGTTCCTCTCGCCTTTCCTGTGGAGAGCGCCTCCTCTTGAGATGCGATGGGAACGCCGGGAATTCTTTCCCGACCACGCAGGGAAAGAACCCTCCTCTCGAGCTAGGAGGCAGAAACGGCGCTCCTCTGGATGAGGGAGGGACTCTCGTGATACTTCTCGAGTGGAGACGGGTATGTCGGGGAACTTCTTGAGTTGCAGCAAGGGTGTGAAGGACCCTTTGGAAGTTCTAGAGGTTAGGTGTGATTAGCCTCGAGACACCTCAGCAGAAATGGGCCTCATCTCGCCTGGAGGGGACAACCTCCTGGATTTTCTCGAGTTGCGGCAGGTGCTCTCGACTTATGATGGGGACCTCAGGTTCCCGCTCTGTTGGCCTCAGGAAAGGTCAGTCCCCAGCGAGTTGGTCGGGGGCATCTCGGGATTCCTCTCCTGTCGATGCCGGGGCCTAAGACCTTGTGTGGATTCTGTGCCGGAACCTGATGATTCCTCTCCGGTGCTGACATGGACCTTGGGGTATTTCTGGAGTCTCCCCAGGGGAGTCAGTCCTCGTCTCGAGTGGGGGCTTGCACTTGCGCTTTCCTCCCGAGCTGTAGCAGCAGTGTAATGCTTCCCTTCGCTTGGATCAAGGGATCTGTGGCTTTCCCTCGAGGCTTTCCCCTCGAGGATTTCCCACAAGGCTTTCCCACAGGGCTGTCCCATGTGCCACAGTGGTGTGAGTCGATCCTCGGCTTGAAAGTCGAGCATTGCAGGGAAAACAGGTTTCCCTGGAATGGACTGAGACATGTGGGGGACTCTGGGAATGGTGGCACGACCCTGGCGTTCCTCTCGCCTTTCCTGTGGAGAGCGCCTCCTCTTGAGATGCGACGGGAACGCCGGGGAATACTTTGATGACCACGCAGGGAAAGATTCCTCCTCTCGAGCTAGGGAGGCCGGAAACGGCGCTCCTCTGGATGAGGGAGGGACTCTCGTGATTCCGATCGAGTGGAGACCGGTATGTCGGGGAACTTCTTGACTTGCAGCAAGGGTGTGAAGGACCTTTGGATGTTCCAGAGGTTTAGTGTGATAAGCTCGAGACGCCTCAGCGGAAATGGCCTCATCTCGCCTGGAGGGAGAACTCCTGGATTTTCTCGAGTTGCGGCAGGTGCTCTCGACTTACGACTGGGAACTCAGGGACCCGCTCTGGTGGCCTCAGGAAAGGCCAGTCCCCAGCGAGTTGCTCGGGATCATCTCGGGATTCCTCTCCCGTCGATGCCGGGCCTAAGACCTTGTGTGGAGTCGCTGCCGGTACCTGAGGATACGTCTCCAGTGCTGACATGGATTTGGGGTACTTCTGGAGTCTCCCCAGGGGAGTCAGTCTTCGTCTTGAATTGGGGCATTCACGTGCGATTTCCTCTCGAGCTGTAGCAGCAGTGTCACACTTCCCTTCGCGTGGATCAAGGGATCTGTGGCTTTCCCTCGAGGCTTGCCCACGAGGCTTTCCCACAGGGTGTCCCACGTGCCACCATGGTGTGAGTCGATCCTCGGCTTGAAAGTCGAGGCACTGCAGGGAAAACAGGTTTCCCTGAATGGACTGAGACATCTGGTGGACCCTGGGAATGGTGGCGTGACCCTGGAGTTCCTCTCGCCTTTCCTGTGGAGAGCGCCTCTTCTTGAGATGCGACGGGATCGACGGGAATTCTTTCCTGAACACGCAGGGAAAGGATCCCTCCTCTCGATCTAGGAGGGGAAACGGGGCTCCTCTGGATGTGGCCGGACTCTCGTGCTTCCTATCGAGTGGAGACGGGTATGTCGGGGAACTTCTTGAGTTGCAGCAAGGGTGTGAAGGACCCTTTGGAAGTTCCAGAGGTTAGGTGTGATTAGCCTCGAGACACCTCAGCGGAAATGGGCCTCATCTCGCCTGGAAGGTAGATCCTCCTGATTTTCTCGAGTTGTGGCAGTGTCTCTCGACTTACGACGTGGACCTCAGGTACCCGCTCTCGTGGCCTCAGGAAAGGCCAGTCCCCATGCGAGTTGCTCAGGGGGCCTATCGGGATTCCTCTCCCGTCGATGCAGGGGCCTAAGACCTTGTGTGGAGTCTTTGCGGAACCTGAGGATTCCACTTCAGGGCTGGCATGGATCTTGGGGTAATTTTGGAGTCTCCCCAGGGAGTCAGTCCACGTCTCGAGTGGGGCATGCACGTGCGCTTTCCTCCCAGCTCTAGCAGCCGTGTCACGCTTCCCGTCGAGTGGATCAAGGGATCTGTGGCTTTCCCTAGAGGCTTTCCCACAGGTGTCCCACGTGTCACCGTGCAGTGAGTCGATCCTCGGCTTGAAAGTCGAGGCAGTGCAGGGAAAACAGGTGTCCCTGGATTGGACGGAGACATCTGGGGGACTCTGGGAATGGTGGCACGACCCTGGAGTTCCTCTGGCCTTTCCTGTGGAGAGCACCTCATCTTGAGATGCGACGGGAACGCCAGGAATTCCTTCCAGACCAGGCAGGGAAGGATCCCTCCTCTCGAGCTAGGAGGCGGAAACGGGGCTCCTATGGATGTGGGCGGACTCTCGTGCTTCCTCTCGAGTGGAGACGGGTATGTCGGGAACTTCTCTTGAGTTGCAGCAAGGGTGTGAAGGGACCTTTGGAAGTTTCAGATGTTAGGTGTGATTAGCCTCGAGAACCTCAGCGGAAATGGGCCTCATCTCTCCTGGAGGGGAGAACCTCCTGGATTTTCTCGAGTTGCGGCAGGTGCTCTCGACTTACGACGGGGACCTCAGGGACAGT
>NW_017190687.1:0-11159 GCF_001704415.2 Capra hircus | reverse complement strand
ATCATCTGCTGGATCATTGGAAAAACCAGGAAAAGAAGATCTACTTCTGTTTAATTGAGATTTTACTGTATGGATTACAATAAACTTTGGAAAATCTGAAAGAGATGGGAATACCAGACCACCTCTTTGATTAAACTTGTATGAAGTTCAGAAGCAACAGTTAGAACTGGAAATAGAACAACAGACTGGTTTCCAAAAAGGAAAAGGAGTACTTCAAGTCTGTATAATTGTCACCTTGCTTATTTAACTTCTACACAGACTACATAATGAGAAACACTGGGCTGGAGGATCTCAAAGGTGTAAACAAGATTGATGGAGAAATATCAATAACCTGTAATATGCAGATGACACCACCCTTGTGGCAGAAGTGAAGAAAAACTAGAGCCTCTTGATGAAAGTGAAACAGAGAGTGAAATAAGTTGGCTTAATGCTCAACATTCAAAAAACTAAGATCATGGCATCTGATGTATCACTTCATGGCAAATAGGTGGGGAAACAGTGGAAACAGAAAGATGACTTCATATTTCTGGGCTCCAAAATCACTGAAGGTAGTGACTGCAGCCATGAAATTAAAAGACGCTTACTCCTTGGAAGGAAACTTATGACCAACCTAGATGATTAATTATTAATTATTATTGATTATTCTTGATGATTATTATTGATTTTATGATTATTAATATTCATATTTAAAACAGAGACTTTACTTTTGTCAAGAAAGGTCCATTAGTCAAGGCTATGGTTTTTCCAGTAGTCATGTATGGATGTAAGTGTTGGAATATAAAGAAGCCTGATCACTGAAGAATTGATGCTTTTGAAACTGGGTGTTTAAAAAGATGCTTGAGAGTCCCTTGGACTGCAAGGAGATCCAACCAGTCCATCCTAAAGGAAATCAGTCCTTAGTGTTCATTGGAAGGACAGATTTGAAGCTGAAACTCCTATAATTTGGCCACCTGATGTGAAGAGCTGGCTCATTTGATAGCATCTTTGTTGCTGGGAATGATTGAGGGCAGGAGGAGAAGGGACGTCAGAGGATGAGATGGATGGATGGTATGACCGACTCAATGGACATGGGTTTGGGTTACTTATGGGAGTGGGGTGATGGACAGGAGGCCTGGCTCATTGCGGTTCATGGGATAACAAAGAGTTGGACATGAATGAGCGACTGAACTGAACTGATCACCCCTTAGAGAGTGATTTTTTTTCTTTTTTTCATATCTTTTTAATAATCTTGGGCACATGTGACCTGGGTGAATAGAGAAGCACTTGAAGCATGTCACACAATGAAACGTTGAATGGTCAATAATTACCAGCTGGGTTTGACATTGGATGGATGGAGAAGCACTGGAGTCATGTCACTGAATTTCAACACTGTATGGAGATAGCCTAGTGGATGTCTTTAATGGGGAGAATGCAACACACCATTGAAGTGGATCTTCGCATTGGAACAGTAGGTGGTGAATGTTATGAATGGTGTGTCACTTGGGATAATGAGGACGACTTGAGGAATGTCACACAGGAAAACACTGGATGGTGTTAATGTTTTGAGTGTGTTTGTCCTGGTGAGGATGGAAAAGTCCTGGAATCTGCCATGAAATGGAAACACTAAATGGTCATAAAGCTACTGCATGTGCTTCACCTAGAGAGGATGAAGAAGCACATGAAAGCCTGCTACAGGAATGAAACAATGGATGGTGATAATCTACTGGGTGTGTTTTGTCTAGGGTTGTGAAGAAGCACTTGAGGCAAATCCTCGAATTGAGGCATGGGATGCTGATAAACTACTGGGTATTTCTGAACAGTGGTGTGTGGCAAAATTCTTGAAAATATGTCACAGTGCTAAAACATTGGATGTTGCCCAACTACTGGTGTATTTCTTGCACCTATGGACACAATAAAGGACAGAAAAGGTATGAACCTAAAAAGTGGAAGATGTTTAAGGTGTGGTGAATACATGGAAGAATACATAGAAGAACTATCCAAAAAGATCCCAATGACCCAGATAACCATGATGGTGTGATCACTCACTACAGCCACACATCTTGGAGTGTGCAATCAAGTGCCCTGTTAGCATTACTACCAAGAAAGATAGTGGAGGTGATGGAACACCAGCTGAGCTATTTCAAATTCTAAAAGATGATAGTGTTGAAGTGCTGCACTCAGTATGCCAGAAAAGTTGGAAAACTCAGCAGTGGCTGCAGGACTGGAAAAGGTCAGTTTTTCATGTGAAATCCAAAAAATGACAATGCAAAAGAATGTTCGAAGTATCACACAACTCCCTTATTTCACACACTAACTCCTTGGAAGACAATTTATGAACAACTGAGATGGCTGGATGGCTGGATGTCATCACTGACTCGATGAATGTGAGCCTGAGTGAACTAAGGGAGTTGGTGATGGACATGGAGGCTTGGCTTGCAGCGATTCATGGGCTTGCAAAGAGTTGGACACGACTGAACTGACCTGAACTGAGACAGCATATTAAAAAGCAGAGATGTGAATGTGCCAACAAAGCTCCACCTAGTTAAGACTATGATTTTTCCAGTAGGCATATATGGATGTGACATTTGAATTATAAAGAAAGCTGAGCACCAAAGAACTGATGCTTTGGAACTGTGGTGTTGGAGGAGATTCTTCAGAGTCCCTTGGACTGCAAGGAGGTCCAACCAATCCATCCTAAAGGAGATCAATGATGAATATTCATTGGAAGGATTGATGTTAAAGCTGAAACTCCATATTTTGGCAAACTGATTTGAAGAGCTGACTCATTTTAAAAGACCCTGATGTTTGGGAAGATTGAAAGCAGGAGAAGGGGAGGACAGAGGATGAGATGGTTAGATGGCATCACCGACTCAAAGGACATGAATTTCAGTAAACTGCGGGAGTTGGTGATGGACAGGGAGGCCTGATTTGCTGTAGTCCATGGTTTCACAAACAGCCACAACTGAGCAACTGAAGTGAATCGAACAAAGGCATGCTCACAATTCTCCAGGCAAGACTTTAACAGCGCATTAACCTAGAAGTGGCAAATGTGCAAACTGGATTTAGAAAAGACAGAACCAGAGGTCAAATTGGCAACATCCATTGGATCATGGAAAAAGCAAGAATATTCTTAAAAAAAAACCAAAAAAACTATTTCTGCTTTATTGACTATGATAAAAATCCACAGTGTGGATCACAACAAACTGCAGAAAATTCTTAAAGACATGGAAATACCAGACTACCTACCTGCCTTCTGAGAGACCTGTATCCAGGTCAAGAAACAACCAGTGAGAACCAGATACAGAAGAAGAGAGGTTTTGAAATTGGGGGAAAAAAAAAAAAAAAGCCAACCTGTTTATTTGACTTATATGCAGAACATATCTTGGAAAATGCTGGGGCTGGAGGAAACACAAGCTGAAATTAAGAGAAAAATTGAATTATCAGTAACTTCAGATATGCAGATGATACCATTCATATAGCATAAAGCAAAGAATAACTAAAGAGCCTCTTGATGCAGGTGAAAGAGGAGAGTGAAAAAGCTGGTTTAAGACTCAACATTCAAAAAACGAAGATCATGGCATCTGATCCTATTATTTCATGGCAAATAGATGGGAAACAATGGCAACAGTGGCAGACTTCTGTTTTCTTGGACTCCAAAATCATGGCAGGTGATGACTGCAGCTATGAAATTAAATGACGCTTGTTTCTTGGAAGAAAAGCAGTGACAAACCTAGACTGCATGTTAAAGAGCAGAGACATTCCGTGGCCAAGAAGCGTCCATATAGTCAGAGCTATATTTGCGTTTTTTTAACTAGTCATGTGACAAAGTAAGTTAGAACATTAAGGAATAGATACTTTTGAACCACAATCTTGGAGACCACTCTTGTGAGTCCCTTGGGCTGCAAGGAAATCAATCCAGTCAACCCTAAAGGAAATCAATCCTGAAAATTCACTGAAGGGGCTGATGCTGAGGCAGAAGCTCCAATATTATGGCTATCTGATGTGAAGAGTCAATTCATTGGCAAAGACTCTGATGCTGCAAAAGATTGGAGCAGAAGAAGGGGAAGATAGAGGACCAGATGCTTGGATGGCATCACCGATCCAGTGGATTTGAGTTTGAACAAGCGTGCGGGAGATGGTGAAGAGCAAGAAGGCATGATATACTGCAGTCCAGGGGATTATGAAGAGTTGGAGATGACTGAGTGACTGAACAACAAATAACAGCCAGCAACAATAAATCTACTGAGTGCATTTGACCTTGAGTAGTTTCAGGAGCTATTGAAGCATGTCACATATATGAAACCCAAGATAGTGGTAAAACACTGAATGTGTTTGACTTGGAGTTAGTGAAGCAGCAGTTAATATGTGCTACAGCATTGAAACAATAAATATCAGTACCCTTATATGGTGTATTTGTTGTGGAATAAGTGAAGAACCACTTGAAACACTATATGTTCACACTTCAAATGGTCTGCATTTGATCTTGTATAGGGAAGGAATCACAAGGAGCATGTCACAACACTGAAACTGTATCATAATAAATCATTGTGTATCATGACATGTGGTAGTTGAAAAAACAATAAAAGTATGTAATAGCACTGAATCAATGGATGGTGATAAATTAAGTGTGCACAACCTTGGATGGAAAAAGGATCTGTGAAACATATATCAGAATGAACACACTGGATTGTGATAAATTATTGCTTGTGTATTTTCTGCAGAGAATGAAGAAGCAGTTGAGCTGAAAACAGCATTGAAACACTGGATGGTGATAAACTATAGGGTGTGTTTGATACATGTTGAATGAAGTGAAACTGGAAGCATGGCACAGAGTAAAACATGGGACCATGGTAAACTTCTGAATGTGTTTTATCTAGAACAGACTAAAGAAGGACTTGAAACTCATCACAGAACTGAAACAGCAATTGTGATAAGTTACCAACCGTATCTTATTTGGAGAGGATGAAGAAGTACATGAGGCAAGCCACAGTACTGGAACACTGCATAATGGTAAACGACAGGGAATATTTGATTAAATGAGACAAAGGGACATTTTAAGCCTGTACTAGCACAGCATCAACAAATGATGATAATTTACAGGGTGTGTTTGACCTGGAGGGAATGGAGGAGGCTCAAACCATGTCACAATAAAGAAAAAAAATGGAACATTAATTTCTTCTGGAGTGGATTAAAAAACACTTGAAGCATATCTAAGCTTAAACACTGGATGGGGATATGATATTGTGTGTATTTAATGCCAATAGAAAATAGAGGGAAAAATATAATCAGAAAGACTAGAAATCTGGCCAAGAACCTTAGAGACACAAGGGGATATTTTATGCAAACATGGGCACAATCAAGGACAGAAGTGGTATGAACCTAGCAGACGCAGAAGATGTGATGAAGTGTTGGCAAGTGTATAAGAGAAGAGCTGTACCAAGAAAGGTCTTAATCACCTGCTGCTGCTGCTGCTGCTAAGTCGCTTCTTTCGTGTCCAGCTCTTTGTGACCTCATGGACAGCACACTACCAGGCTCCTCTGTCCATGGATTTTCCAGGCAAGAATATTGGAGTGGGGTGCCATCGCCTTCTCCACTCAGTCACCTATATAACCATAATGGTGTGATCACTCACATAGAGCAGACAACCTGGGGTGTGAAGTCAAGTGGATCTTAGGAAGAATTACCACAAACAATGCTAGTCGAGATGATAGAACTGAAGCTCAGCTATTTCAAATTGTAAAAGATAATGCTGTTAAAATGCTGCACTGAATGTGCCAGGAAATTTGGAAAACTCATCAATGACCACAGGACAGGAAAAGGTCAGATTCACTCTGATCCCAAAAGGGGATTGTGAAGGAATGCTCAAACTACTGCATAGTCGTTCTCATTTCATATGCTGGCAAGGTAATGCTCAAAATGCCTTCATCTAGGTTTCTACAATATGTGAACTGAGAACTTTCAAATGTACAAATTGGATTATGAAAGGCAGAGGAACCAGAGATCAAATTGCCAAATTCATTGGATCATAGAAAAGCAGGGAATTCCAGAAAATGATCTACTTCTGCTTCATTGACTATGCTAAAGCCTTTGACTGTGTGGGTCACAGAAACTGAGGAAAATTCTTAGAGATGGGTCTACTAGACTACTTTAGCTGGCTCCTGAGAAACCTGTATGCAGGTCACGAGGTAACAGAATCAGACAGGAACAATGGAGTTGTTCAGAGTTGGTAAGGGAGTATGTGAAGGCTGTCTTGTCACCCCACTTATTTAACTTGCATGCATAGTCTATCATGCAAAATGTCAGACTGGATGAAGCACAAACTGGAATCAAAATTGTTGGCAGAAAGTATAAATAAACTCAGACATGCACATTACAGAAAGCAGACGAGGAGTTAGAGCTCTTGCTGAGATGAAAGTGGAGATTTAAAAAGTTGACTTAAACCTCGACATTCAATAAATTAAGATCATGTCATCCAGTCCCATCTGTTGGTAGCAAATAAATCAGGGCGCAATGGAAACTGTGAAATATTTTTTATTTTCATGATTTCCAAAATCACTGTGCATGATGACTGCAAACATGAAATTAAAAGACACTTGTTTCTTGCAGGAAAAGCTATGACAAACCTAGACAGCATATGAAACCAGAGACATTCCTTTGCTGGCAAAAGCCAAGGTATGGTTTTTCCAATAGTCATGCATGGATGTGGGATCTGAACTATAAAGAAGGTTGAATGCCAAATAATTAATGTTTTAGAACTGTAGTGCTGGAGAGGACTCTTGAGTCCTTGAACTGCAAGAGATCAAAACAGTCAGTCCTAAAGGAAATCAACACTGACTACTCATTGGAAGGGATGCTGAAATTGCAATACTTCTACCTGATGAAAAGAGCCAAATCATTAGAAAAGACCCTAATGCTGGGTAAGATTGTCAGCAGGTGGGGTGAGTGTGACAGAGAATAAGATGGTTGAGTGCTGGCATAACTGTCTCAATGGGCACGAATTTGAGCAAATTCCAGGAGATAGTGAAGGACAGGGAAGACTGGATGTGCTGTAGTTCATGGGGTTTCAAAGAGCAGGACATGACTGTGTGACTGAGAAACATCAATCAGGTAAATAAAGAAGCATCTGAAGTGTGTCACACCACTTAAACACTGGATGTTGAAAACTACTGTATGTATTTTGAAAGAGGATCGTTGAGGAAGCACTTGTGCATTAATCAGCACTGAAAGAATGGATGTGTGTATTACCCCAGAGTACATAAGGAAGCACTGTAGTTATGTCACAGCATTGACAGAATGAATGGTGATTAAACACTTGATGAGTTTCACCTCTGGGGGACAAACAAACACCTATTATATGCCACAAGTTACAGCCCTAAAACCTTGGCTAATGACAAAATGCTGGGAATGTTTGACTGATGTGGACTATTAAGCACTTGAAGCATATCACTGTACTGAATATTGGATGATGACTCACTAATGGGTATGTTTTACAGGAGGCGATGAAGCACATGAAGCATATCACAGCACTGAAACACTGAAGGGTGGTAAAACCCAAGGAGTGACGGGCCAGGATTGACAAAGAAGCATTTGCAGTGATTCACAGTACTGAAATATAGATGTGATAAACTATTGAGTATTTGACACCAGGTGGGCAAAGAAGCATTCGGAGCATGTCACATGTCAAGGCACTGAGCACTGCATGGTAATAAATTACAGAGTGTGTTTTTCCAGAGAGTGGATGAATAGGCACTTGAATCATGTCATATCACTGAAACACTGACTTTAGTAAAGTACTGGATGTATTTTTCCATTCTGGATGATACAGCAGTTTGTGTCATAGTTTGGAAGTGCTAGATGGTGATAAACTACTGGTGTGTTTGATAAAGATGCACTTGAACTTGCGACAGCAGTGAAAAGCAGGAAGTGATAAGCTGGTGAGGCTATTGACCTGGGGTGGAGAAAGATGTGGCTGAATCTCCTCTCTGAAGTGTGGATAATAAGCTACTTAGTGTTTGACCTGGGGTGGATGAAGACACACTGAAAGCATGTCTGCAGCAGTGAAACACTGGATGGAGATACACAACTTGATGTGTTTGACCCAGGGTGCATGAAGAATAACTCGAGGTGTCACTGCACTGAAACAGTAGATGATGATCATCCATTGGATACATTCAATGAGTAATCAATGAAGAAGCACATGTAACGGCACTACATTGTGATAAACACCTGCTTGTATTTGACCAGTGTGGATGAAGACATTCTTGAAGCGTGTCCAATCTTTGCAACCCTGGATGCTGATATGTTCCCATCAAACAATGTGTCTTTTTGATATGAGGTGTAAAAGCAGACACTTACAGCATGTCACAGGGCCTTTCCTGGTGGCCCAGCACTTAAGCATCCACCTTGTAGTGTAGGGGATGAAGGTTCAATCCCTGATTGGGAAACTTGCATCCCATATGCTACAGAGTAATTAAACCTGCACAGGTGCATATACTGAAGTTCTCACACTCCAGAGACTGAATGCCATGGTTAGAGTTGGCTTGTCTCAAGGACTATCTTACGTGACACAACTAAGACCCAACACAGCCAATTAATTAAAGAAGAATCACGTCACAGGTGAAACAGTGGTGACAAACTGCTGAGTGTGCTTTACCTGGAGAAAAAGAAGAAACACTTGAATCATCTTGCTGCACTGAAACATGGGATAGTGATAAGCTACTGGGTATGTTTTACATGAGGTGCATGCAGAAGACTTGTGGGATGTTCCACAGTTAAAACATTGGATGATGATAATCTACTGAGTGTGTTAGACCTGGAGTGGATAGAAGCATATCACAGAAATGACACACTAAGGGTGGTAAACTACTGTGTGTGTTTAACTAGGGGAGGATGAAGAAACACTTAACCTGTCACAGCACTGAATACTAGATATGTTTGTCCTGGAGTTGGTTGAAACACTTTACAGGACTGAAATAAACACTGGATGGTAATAAATGACACAGAGTGATGACCAGAGATGAAGAAGCAATGGAAACATGTCATGACAATAAAACACTAGATGTTGATAAACAGTATTAGTAGTGGCAAGATGCCTGCTCCAGAGTTCAGGTTCAAGATGCAGCATGTTTGCACTAGAATGCGGGCTTAATAAGTTTGTGATGCCTCCCCTAAAGTGCAAATTCAGCAGTTACCACATCCTACCCTGGATCATGATGTCAGAAGGGGTAAAATGAGAGCTGGAGGCTGCAGGCTCAGAATGTGCATGATGTGCACTAGAATGTGGGCTCCTTGGTGGCTGATGCAAGCATTAGATTACAATTTCAGAAGTTGTGACATGGGCATCCTATATCACCCATGATATAAAACCTCACACTGGTCTTCTGTTTTTTACATATGATACCGTACATGTTTAAATGCACTTTTCTCAAATCATCCCACCTTCACCTTCTCCCACTGAGTCAAAGGTCTGTTCTTTAGATCTTTGTCTCTTCTCCTGGCCTGCGTATAGCCCATCTTTCTAAATTCCACATATATGAGTTAATATACAGCTTTGTCTTTCTCTTTCTTAGTTCCTTCACTCTGGGTAATAGGTTTCATGCTCTTCCAACTCATTAGAATTGACTCAAATGTATGACTTCTTATAACTGAGTAATATTTCATATGTATATGTAGCAAAACTTCCTTAACCATTCATCTGCTGATGGACCTCTTGGTCACTTTCACATCCTAGCTATTGTAAACAGTGCTTCAATAAACATTGGAGTACTGTGTTTCTTACCATTCTGGTTTCCTTGAAGTTCATGCCTAAGAGTGGGATCACTGGGTCATATGGCATTTCTATTTCCAACTTTCTAAGGAGTCTCCATAATGGTTGTACCAGTTTGCATTCCCATCAACAGTATAAAAATATTCCCTTTTCTCCACACCCTCTCCAGCAATTATATTGTAGACAGTTTAATGATGGCCAATCTGACCAGTGTGAAATGATACCTTGTGGTTTTGATTTGCATTGCTCTTATAATGAGTGATGCTGAGCAACGGTTTCTGTGGCTCTTAGTAACCTGTACATCTTCTTTGCAGAGGGCTTTTACCTATGTTTTGATTGGTGGATTGTTTTACTGCAGCAGTATTTGTAGCTGAGTATTGAGATGCATGAGCAGCTTGCATATTTTGGAGATTAATTTTTTTGTTAGTTTTCAGTTGCTATTCAGTTCAGTTCAGTTCAGTCGCTCAGCCGTGTCCGACCCTTTGCGATGCCATGAATTGCAGCACGCCAGGCCTCCCTGTCCATCGCCAACTCCCACTCAGTGCCTTTGCAGAGTTGCTATTACAATTCTGAAGCTACTACATATTCACCTTAATTATAGTTTTCCTTCATTGTACACAAACTATAGAGTTTAATTCGGTTCCTTTTTTAAATTTATTTTTATTTCCTTTAGGCAATAGGACATATCAGATCTTGCTGTGATTATTTTGTGGTGTTTATACCTTTGTTTTACTCTAAGGTTTTATATTTTCTGGTCTTACATTTGCATCTGTAATCCATTTTGAGTTTTATTTTTGAACATGATGTTAGATAGCGTTCTAGTTTCTACCCATAGCTGTCCAGTTTTCCCAGTAACACTGTTTGAAGAAAATGCCTTTTTCTATTGCACCATTTTTGCTTCATTGTCAAAGATAATGGGTGCATGAATCTATCTTTGGACTTTATATTTTGTACCATTGGTCTATATTTCTATGTTTATGCAAGTTTCATCTCTCTTGATATCTTTGTAGTGTAGTCTGAAGTCAGAAAATTTGACTTCTCTAGTTCCATTCTTTCTCAAAAACTGCTTTGGCTCTTTGAGGTTTTATGTGTTTCCATGCAAATCGTAAAATGCTCTGTTCTATTTTTATGAAAAATATTGTTGGTAGTTTGAGAGGTATTGTATTGAATCTATTGATTGTTTTTGTGTGGTATATTCATTTTAACTCTATCAATTAGTCCAATCCAAGAACATGATATTTTCTCCATCTTTATATGTTTTGATTTCTTTGCTTTTTTTATCCTTCTGGAAAGTCAAAGTTGCTCAGTCACGTCTGACTCTTTGCAATCCCATGGACTATACAGTGTATGGAATTTGGTATTCTCCAGGCCGGAATGGTGGAATGGGTAGCCTTTCCCTTCTCCAAAGGATCTT
>NW_017190686.1:0-11160 GCF_001704415.2 Capra hircus | reverse complement strand
AAAGGCCAGTCCCCATGCGAGTTGCTCAGTTTCGAGTTGCGGGGCCTTTCGGATTCCTCACCCATCGATGCCCAGGCCTAAGACCTTGTGCGGTGTCGGTACCGGAACCTGAGGATTCCTCTCCAGTGCTGACATGGATCTTGGGGTACTTCTGGAATCGCCCCAGGGGAGTCAGTCATCATCTCGAGTGGGGGCATGCACGTGTGCTTTCCTCCGAGCTGTAGCAGCAGTGTCCCGTCTCCCTTCCCGTGGATCAAGGCATCTGTGGGTTTCCCTCGAGGCTTTCCACGAGGCTTTCCCACAGGGCTGTCCCACGTGCCACCGTGGTGTGATTCGATCCTCGCTTGAAAGTCGAGGCAGTGCAGGGAAAACAGGTTTCCCTGGAATGGACTGAGTCATCTGCGGGACTCTGGGAAATGTGGCACGACCCTTGAGTCCTCTCGCCTTTCAGGTGGAGAGCGCCTCCTCTTGAGATGCAACGGGAACGCCGAGAATTCTTCCCCGACCACGCAGGGAAAGGATCCCTGCTCTCGAGCTATGAGGCGGAAACGGGGCTCCTCTGCATGTGGGCGGGACTCTCGTGCTTCCTCTCGAGTGGAGACGGGTGTGTCGGGGAACTTCTTGAGTTGCAGCAAGGTTGTGAAGTACGTTTTGGAAGTTCCAGAGGTTAGGTGTGATTAGCCTGGGGGTCGCCTCAGAGGAAATGGGCCTCATCTCGCCTGGAGCGGAGAACCTCCTGGATTTTCTCGAGTTGTGGCAGGTGCTCTGACTTAGGACGGGGACCTCAGGGACCCGCTCTGATGGCCTCAGGAAAGGCCAGTCCCCATTCGAGTTGCTCGGGGAGACTCACGGGATTCCTCTCCCGTCGATGCTGGGGCCTAAGACTGCCGGGGTCCAGCCCCGGTGGATCCAGGGAATTCGAAGGGTGGACGGCGTTGGCGTGGAAAGACTTGTTTGGTTTAGTAATGTAAGATTAGATTAAGAAACTATAGTGTAGTAAGAAGGTTAAGTGGAGGAAGAGGGCTGAATAGCTTGGTTCACGCGGAAGGCCAATAAAATTCCAGACAAGGAATTTGCACCATCTACGTTGGGCCACCGCGCCCACTTGAATATCTAAGGGTGCCTCGCCTTAAGCTCCCTTTCGTGCGAGGTCTTAACAGCCGGGGCAAGTAAGTAGACCTGGCGAGCCTCCGCGCCCCAGATATGGAGATTCAGCCTGAAGTTAAAGTAAAGAGCAGAGAGAGGGAAGGGGAGAGAAGAGGAGAGAGAGAGACACCGGGGGGAGCCAGAGTCCCAAGAAACCAGGCCGAGAGACTAGTTCGAGAAACTGGTCCGAGAACTGGCCCCCGGCCCCTGGCCCCGGCCCCCGCCCCGGCCCCCATCCTTTATTGTTCAGAAGGCCTTTTATACTTTTGATAAAACACGGAGATCAATGGGTAATACAAAATTATGTAGCATTCGCAACCCAGATTCTTTCCGTATATCATTTTGTATACAAAAGGTCTCAGGTGATTTACATTATCTTCTGGCCAAGAGGCTTGTTAACACTTTTTGGCTCTCTTCCTTAATGAATGTTAATTTTGTTTCCCCTGAAGTTTTTTTTTTTTTTAATCTGCATCTCCTTAAAGCATTAAAGTTACATCTCTATAGAACAAAGGTGCAGTGGGCTATAACAAAGAAGGTACTTAACTCAAAGATCTAATGTTGCTAATACCAGGTCTACTACTTGTTTTTCTATATACCAACTATATCTAAAAATAAAGGATAGGAAAATTTGGCAGCAAGCATTGACCCAAAAAATGAAACCTTTAATCAGTCCTATTCTAAAGATTTTGACTCCTCGGAAGCTCCTACATTCCTAGGATGTTTTAAGCTTCCTGTGCCTCCTGCGGTCAGGAGGCCTCAAACAATCACATGCGCAGCTGTACGAGTCCTGCAGGCAGGCTAGAAAGCCATCGGAAGGGGTTTTTGGATTGAAACACTCTTTCAAATGCAGAAGACTAAAGCCCTGAATTGACTTTTTCCAGAAAATGTCAGAAGAGTGGAAAAGCAGAGCACAAAAGCCGGCAGATTTTTGTTTGGGGGTACATGCTTAGGAATTTCCAGAGGGGTCCCTGGAAGTCTGAGCACGCCTTGCGTATGTCAGCTTCCTGCCTCATGACCTTGTCACGGGCGGGATTCCTCACACTGGCTCCCCGCATAAGACCTTTGTGGAGTCGGTGCCGTAAAGTGAGGGTTCCTCTCCCAGTGCTGACATGGATCTTGGGGTACTTCTGGAGTCTCTCCAGGGGAGTCAGTCCTCGTCTCGAGTGGGGGCATGCACGTTCGATTTCCTCCCGAGCTGTAGCAGCAGTGTCACGCTTCCCTTCACGTGGATCAAGGTATCTGAGGCTTTCCCTCAAGGCTTTCCCACGAGTCTTCTCCACGAGGCTTTCCCACGAGACTTTCCCAAAAGGCTGTCTCCACGTGCCACCGGTGCTGTGTGTCGATCCTAGGCTAGAAAGTCGAGGCAGTGCAGGAGAAACAGGTTTCCATGGAATGGACTGAGACATCTGGGGGACTCTCGGAATGGGTGCATGAATCTGGAGTTCCTCTCGCCTTTCCTGTGGAGAGCGCCTCCTCTTGAGATGAGACGGGAACTCCGGGAATACTTGACCGACCACTCAGTGAAAGGATCCCTCCTCTCGAGCTAGGAGGCAGTAACGGGGCTCCTCTGGATGTGGGCGGGTCTATCGGGCTTCCTCTGGAGTGGAGACGGGTATGCCGGGGAACTTCTTGACTTGGCAGCAAGGGTGTGAAGGACCCTTTGGAAGTTCCAGAGGTTAAGTGTGATTAGCCTCGAGACGCCTCAGCAGAAAATGGGCCTCATCTCGCCTGGAGGGGAGAACCTCCTGGATGTTCTCGAGTTGCGGCAGGTGCTCTCGACTTACGACGGGGACCTCAGGGACCCGCTCTGGTGGCCTCAGGAAAGCCCAATCCCCTTGCGCCTAGCTCGGGGGCTTCTCGGGATTCCTCTCCCGTCGATGCCGGGCCCTATGACCTTGTGTGGAGTCGCTGCTGGAACCTGAGGATTCCTCTCCAGTGCTGACCTGGATTTGGGGTACTTCTGGAGTCTCCCCAGGGCAGTCAGTCCTGGTCTCGAGTGGGGGCATGCACGTGTGCTTTCCTACCGAGCTGTAGCCACAGTGTCACGATTCCCTTCGCGTGGATCAAGGGATCTGTGGCTTTCCCTCGAGGCTTTCCGACGAGGCTTTCCCACAGGACTGTCCCACGTGGGACATGCCATGGTGGAGTGAGTGGATCCTCGGCGTGAAAGTAGAGGCAGTGCAGGGAAAACAAGTTCCTCTGGAATGGACTGAGACATCTGGGGGTCCCTTGGAATTGTGGCACGACACTGGGGTTTCTCTCGCCTTTCCTGTTGAGAGCGCCTCTTCTTGAGATGCGACGGGAAAGCCGGGAATTCATTCCAGACGAAGCAGGAAAAGAATCCCTAATCTCAAGCGACGAGGTGGAAACCAGACTCCTCTGGATGTGGGCGGGACCCTCGGGCTTCCTCTCGAGTGGAGACTGGTATGTCGGGGAACTTCTTGAGTTGCAGCAAGCGTGTGAAGGACCCTTTGGAAGTTCCAGAGGTTAGGTGTGATTAGCCTCAAGACGCCTCAGCGGAAATGGGGCCTCATCTCGCCTGGAGGGGAGAAACTCCTGGATGTTCTCGAGTTGCTGCAGGTGCTCTCGACTTAAGACGGGGATCTCAGGGACCTGCTCTTGTGGCCTCAGGAAGCCCAGTCCCCATGCGAGTTGCTCGGGGCCTCTCGGGTTTCCTCTCCCGTCGAAGCCGGGGCCTAAGACCTTTTGTGGAGTCGGTGCCGGAACCTAAGGATTCCTCTCCAGTGTGAAATGGATCTTGCGGTACTTCTGGAGTCTCCCCCAGGGGAGTCAGTCCTCGTTTCGAGTGGGGGCATGCACGTGCAATTTCCTCCCTTGATGGAGGCAGCAGTGTCATGCTTCCCGTCGAGTGGATCAAGGAATCAGTGGCTTTCCCTCGAGGCTTTTCCGCAAGGCTTTCGCACGAGGCTTTCCCACAGGGCTCTCCCACGTGCCAACGTGGTGTGAGTCGATCCTCGGCTTGAAAGTCGAGGCAGTGCAGGGAATACAGGTTTCCTTGGAATGGACTGAGTCATCTGGGGGACTCTGGGAATGGTGGCACGACAATGGAGTTCCTCTCGCCTATCCTGTGGAGAGCGGCTCCTCTTCAGATGCGACGGGAACACCGGGAATTCTTTCCCGTCCACGCAGGGAAAGGATCCCTGCTCTCGAGCTAGGAGGCGGAAACGGGGCTCCTCTGGATGTGGGCGGGACTCTCGTGCTTCCTCTGGAGTGGAGGCGGGTATGTCGGGGAACTTCTTGAGTTGCAGCAAGGGTGTGAAGGACCCTTTGGAAATTCCAGCGGTTAGGTGTGATTTGCCTCGAGACGCCTCAGCGGAAATGGGCCTCATCTCGCCTGGAGGGGAGAACCTCCTGGATTTTCTCGAGTTGTGGCAGGTGCTCTCGACTTACGACGGGGACCTCAGGGACCCGCTCTGGTGGCCACAGGAAAGGCCAGTCCCCATGCGAGTTACTCGGGGGCCTCTCGGGATTCCTCTCCCTTCGATGCTGGGCCTTAGACCTTGTGAGGAGTCAGTGCCATAACCTGAGGATTCCTCTCCAGTGCTGACATGGATCTTGGGGTATTTCTGGAGTCTCCCCAGGGGAGTCAGTCCTCGTCTCGAGTGGGGGCATGCACGTGCGCTTTCCTTCAGAGCTGTAGCAGCAGTGTCACGCTTCCCTTCGCGTGGATCAAGGGATCTGTGGCTTTCCCTCGAGGCTTTCCCACGAGGCTTTCCCACGAGGCTTTCCCACAGGGCTGTCCCACGTGCCACCGTGGTGTGAGTCTATCCTCGGCTTGAAAGTCGAGGCAGTGCAGGGAAAACAGGTTTCCCTGGAATGGACGGAGACATCTGGTTGTCTCTGGGAATGGTGGCACGACCCTGGAGTTCCTCTCGCCTTTCCTGTGGAGAGCGCCTCCTCTTGAGATGCGACGGGAACCTCGGGAATTCTTGACCGACCACGCAGGGAAAAGATCCCTCCTCTCGAGCTATGAGGCGGAAACGGGGCTCCTCTGGATGTGGGCGGGACTCTCGTGCTTCCTCTCGAGTGGAGACGGGTATGTCGGGGAACTTCTTGAGTTGCAGCAAGGGTGTGAAGGACCCTTTGGAAGTTCCAGAGGTGAGGTGTGATTAGCCTCGAGACACCTCAGCGGAAATGGGCCTAATCTCGCCTGGAGGGGAGAACCTCCTGGGTTTTCTCGAGTTGCGGCAGGTGCTCTCTACATACGACGGGGACCTCAGGCACCCGCTCTGGTGGCCTCAGTAAAGGCCAGTCCCAATACGAGTTGCTCGGGTGCCTCTCGGGATTCCTCTCCCGTCGATGCCGGGGCCTAAGATCTTGTGTGGATTTGGTTCCAGAACCTGAGGATTCCTCTCCAGTGCTGACATGGAACTTGGGGTACTTCTGGAGTCTCCCCAGGGGAATCAGTCCTCGTCTCCATTGGAGGCATGCACGTGCGCTTTCCTCCCGAGCTGTAACAGCAGTGCCGCACTTCACTTCACGTGTATCAATGGATCAGGGGCTTTCCCTCGAGGCTTTCCCACGAGGCTTTCCACAGGGCTGTCCCACGTGCCACCGTGGTGTGAGTCGGTCCTCGGCGTGAAAGTCGAAGCAGTGCAGGGAAAACAGGATCCTCTGGAATGGACTGAGACATCTGGGGGACTCTTGGAATGGTGGCACGACGCATGAGTTCCTCTCGCCTTTCCTGTGCAGTGCGCCTCCTCTTGAGATGCGTCGGAAACGTCGGGAATTCTTTCCCGAGGAAGCAGGGAATGATCCCTCATCTCGAGGTTGGAGGCGGAAACGGAGCTCCTCTGGTGGTGGCCGGACCCTCGTGCTTCCCCTGGAGTGGAGACGGGCATGTTGGGGAACTTCTTGTGTTTTAGCAAGGGTGTTTAGGACACTTTGGAAGTTCCAGAGGTTAGGTGTGATTACTCTCGAAACGCCGCAGAGAAAATGGGCCTCATCTCGACTGGAGCAGAGAACCTCCTGGATTTTCTCGAGTTGCGACAGGTACTCTTGACATACGACCGTGACCTCAGGGACAGTGTAGCAGATGTGTCACGCTTCCCGTCGTGGGGATCAAGGGATCTGTGGCTTTCCCTCGAGGCTTTCTCACAGGGCTGTCCCACATGCCACCATGGTGTGAGTGGATCCTCGGCGTGAAAGTCGAGGCAGTGCTGGGAAAACGGGTTCTTCTGAAATGGACTGAGACACCTGGGGAACTCTTGGAATGGTGGCACGACCCTGGAGTTCCTCTCGCCTTTCCTATTGAGAACCCTTGCTCTTGAGATGCCACGGGAACGCCGAAAAATCTTTCCTGACTAAGCAGGATAGGATCCTTCATCTCGGAAACGGGGTTCCTCTGAATGTGGGCGGGACCCTCGTGCTTCCTCTCGTGTGGAGACGGGTATGTCGGGGAACTTCTTGAGTTGCAGCAAGGACCCTTTTGAATTTCCAGAGGTTAGGTGTGATGAGCCTCCAGACACCTCAGAGGAAATGGGCCTCAATCCGCCTGGAGGGGAGAACCTCCTGGATTTTACCCAGTTGTGGCAGGTGCTCTCTAGTTAGGACGGGTCCTCAGGGACCCGCTCTGGTGGCCTCAGGAAAGGCCAGTCCCCATGCGAGTTACCAGGGGGCCTCTAGGGATTCCTCTCCCATCGATACTGGTGCCTAAGACCTTGTGTGGAGTCGGGGCCAGACCCTGAGGATGCCTCTCCAAGCTGACATGAATCTTTCCGTACTTCTGGAGTCTCACCAGGGGAGTCACTCCTCATCTCGTGTGGGGGCATGCACCTGCCATTTCCTCACGACCTGCCAGCAGCAGTGTCACACCTGCCGACGTGTGGATCAAGGGATCTGTCGCTTTCCATTGAGGCTTTCCCACGATGTTTTCCAACAGGGCTGTCCCACGTGCCACGGTGGTGTGAGTCGATCCTCGGCGTGAACATCGAGGCAGTGCAGGGAAAACAGTTTCTTCTGGAATGGACTTAGACATCTGGGGGACCCTTGGAATGCTGGCAAGGCCCTGGAGTTCCTCTCTTCTTTCCTGTTGAGAGCGCCTCCTCTTGACATGCGATGGGAAGGCCGGGAATTCTTTCCCCATAACGAAGGGAAAGGATCCCTCTTCTCGAGCTACAAGGCGGAAACGGGGCTCCGCTGGATATGGGCGGGGACCCTCGTTCTTCCTCTCGAGTGGATATGGGTATGTCGGAGAACTTCTTGATTTGCAGCAAGGGTGTGAAGGACCCTTTGGAAGTTCCAGAGGTTAGGTGTGATTAGCCATGAGATGCCTCAGCGGAAATGGGCCTCATCTCGCCTGGAGGGCAGAATCTCCTGGATTTTCTCGAGTTGCGGCAGGTGCTCTCGAGTTACGACGGAGACCTCAGGGACCCGCTCTGGTGACCTCAGGAAAGGCCAGTCCCATGCGAGGTGCTAGGGGGCCTCTCAGGATTCCTCTCCGGTCTATGCCGGGGCCTAAGACCTTGTGTGGAGTCGGGACCGGAACCTGAGGATTCCTCTCCAGTGCTGACATGGATCTGGGCGTACTTCTGGAGTCTCCCAAGCTTGCGTCAGTCCTCGGCTCGCTTGGGGTCATGCACGTGCGCTTTGCTCCCGAGCGGTAGCAGCAGTGTCACGCTTCCCTTCTCGTGGATCAAGGAATCTGTGGCTTTCCCTGGAGTCTTTCCCATGAGGCTTTCCCACAGGGCTATTCCACTTGCCACCGTGGTGTGAGTCGATCCTCGGCCTGAAAGTCGAACCAGTGCAGGGAAAACAGGAACCTCCTTCCCCACAGTAGGGGATACACTGTCCCCTTGGGCGGGTATCTCCAGGGCACTCGCGCTGGGGGCTTGCCCGCGGAGGTGCGGGCCTCAGGCTCCACGTGAGAAAAGCCCCAAATGGCATTAGCTGCCAGTCCAGACGCTGGCCCCTCAGGTCTCTGGCCGGAGCCTTGGGCTCCAGGCAACTCAAAGCCCTCGGGGGTGGCACTCTGGGACTGCTGTAGGAAAAGGATGCCAAGAGCCCACGGAGGAGTTGGGGAGGGGGCATGGGGGAAACGGAGGCGAGGACAGCGAGGGATCTAGGTGGAGAGGCGCTGGAGAGAGCGTCTGGTGTCCCGGAATGCCTCGGAGGAGCCAGCGGGGGACAGTCGAGGCCCAGGGACCTGTGGAATGTGAAAAAGGCGGGAAATCCCAGAGCAAGGCAGGCTGGGGAAAGGGGGCGTTGGTGGCCAATTCAAAGGGACCTAGGGGCGTTTCCTGGGCGGTGAGTTCCCTTGGCCACTGCTGAGGGCCCCTGATTGATCCACTCGGGGTTGAACCCACCCCCCACTGCGAGGGAGGGCCACAAACCAAAGGCCCCGAACTGCCCGCCCACCCCAACGGGGATCTTGGCGGTCCAGGGCACAGCCGTGCCCGGGAAAAGCCCACTCACTCCACGGGACTCCGTCCAGGGTCTCTGCTTGGAAAGAGGCCAGGGGGCGGCCCCCTCCATCTACCCACCCAAACCCTATTGACGTCAATGGTGGCGGAGACGCCTCCCGTTCTCCAGAGTCCCTGAGCTGCTGGGTCCCTGCCCACTCGGCCAGCAGTGTGCAGCGTGCCCGTGTGCCTCTCCCACCATGGCTTCGTCCGGCTCCTCCAGCACCTCAAGCGGTACGTTTGCCCTCGTTCCTGTGGTCGGATCACATCTCAGGGGATTTGCGGGTGGCCTGGGCAAGGGCTCTCGGCCAATGTGTTGACCCCCTCCCACCCGAGAACGGCTGGGACCCATCAGCCAGGCCCGGGGTTCCGAGGCGTCAGGTGTGCCAAATTCGGAGGGCGTGGCATCGTTCATTCATCTTGCTCCTTTGGCACACACATGGCTTCTCCGTTCTCTTTTCTGGAAGACAGTGTTGTTTCAGGGGGCGTGCTGCGGGGGGCGGGGGCGGGGGTTGGGGGGTGGTGGGAGCGGGTGCTTTGCTGGGATGAGGCCCTTTATCCTCACATCTTCATGTGGGAATGGGAGTCGGGTAGCTCTGTGGCCTTGCTGCCTTCAGTGGCTTCCTCTGCACAGGGCCTAGTGCTTCTGCCTTTTGTCAGGCGTTACGGGGTTTGGGCTTCGCTTTGGTGGTGGCCTTTGCCTTGGCCTTGCCTTGGCGTTGCCGTTGCCCTTGCCTTGGTCTTGGGCTTGGCCTTGCCCTGCCCTTGAACTTGAACTTGACCTTAACCTTGACTTTGAACTTGAACTTGAACTTGCTTGACCTTGAACTTGAACTTGACCTTGAAACAACTTGACTTGACCTTGACCTTGACCTTGAACTTTTGAACTTGAACTTGACTTTGAACTTGACTTGACTTGACTTGACTTGAACTTGAACTTGAACTTGAACTTGAACTTGAACTTGAACTTGAACTTTGAACTTGACTTGCTTGAACTTGAACTTCAACTTGAACTTGAACTTCAACTTGAACTTCAACTTGAACTTGACCTTGAACTTCAACTTGAACTTGACCTTGAACTTGACTTGACCTTGACTTGAACTTGAACCCTTGACCTTGACTGAACTTGAAGTTGACCTTGAACTGACTTGACTTGAACTTGAACTTGACCTTGAACTTGAACTTGAGACCTTGATGGGAGACCTCGAGATTTGCTCAGAGCACCGGAGTCCAGAAGCAGGGCCCTGTATCTCCCTTCCCTTTGTGATCATTGCAAAGACATTCCTAGCTGATAGCGGGAGTGCCCCTGAAGAAGCAAGCAGTGGGAGTGTGTTTGACACGACTGTGTGCCTTCCTGGCCTCAGCTCCACAAGGGGCCTTTCCTCTCGAAGTAGGCCCCATGTCCCCTTGGGAGGGTGTCATGCCTCTTTTCTCCTCACTGCCAAAGGGTGGAGCCAAGCTCGCTCTGTCAGAGGTACAAAAACAGCAATTGAATGGATTTTCAAGCTCTTGCTAGGCTGCACCCTTTCAGGGCCCACTTTACTGAAACAGGTGCTCTGTGGCCCCTGGTTGGGTATGCAGGTTCACAAACAGGGTGAGATCCTGTCCAAGCCAAGAATTTTCCTGAAAGACCTAGGCTCACTAGAGCTCTCCTCCAGAGCAAAGGGGATAGAGGAGATGTATGGAGGAGTCTTTGCCTTTCCCTGTGAGTGTGGGGCTACTCCCTACGGCCCAAGCTCAGGGATAACTGCCTCTAAGAAAGGAATGGCAAGAAGCTATTCTTGGAGTTGGGACAGGGAGTTCGCAGCATGTGGGGAAAGAAAGACTTCTTCGGGGAAGAAGAGGCAACCACCGGGGGTGTGTTTGCAAGCCTCTATTTGGAAGGAACAGGTTTGCTTATACAACTCAAGACCTCCAGATCTGCTCAGAGGACTGAAGTTCCAGAGACAGGGCCATGTATCTCCCCTTCCCTTTGAGATCCTTGCAAAGACATTCCTAGCAGATCGTGGGAGTGCCCATGAAGAAGCAAGCAGCGGGAGTGTGCTTGACATCACTGGCTGCCTACCTGGGCTCAGCTCCTCAAGGGGCTTTCTCTCCTGGTAGGCCCTATGTCCCCTTTGGGAGAGGGTGGTGCCCTCTTCCTCCACACTGCCAAAGGGTGGAGGTGGAGCAAACTCGTTCTCTCCGAGGTAAAAAAAAAAAGACAAATTGGATGGATTTTAAGCTCTTGCTATGCTGCCCCCCCTCCAGGACCCACTCGAGCAAAACAGGTGCCCTGTGGCCCTAGGTCGGGTATGCAGGTTCACACACACGGGTGGGATCCCGTCAAAGCCAAGAATTTTCCTGACAGACCTAGGCTCACTAGAGCTCTCCTCCAGAGGAAAGGGGACAGAAAAGACGTGTGTGTGGAGGTGGCTCTGCCTTTCCAGGTCCAATCTCAGGGATAACTGCCCTAAGAAGGAACTGCTGCTGCTGCTGCTGCTGCTAAGTTGCTTCAGTCGTGTTCGACTCTGTGCGCCATAGACGGTAGCCCACTAGGCTCCCCCGTCCCTGGGATTCTCCAGGCAAGACGTAAGTGGGTTGCCATTGCCTT